>NC_055687.1:18871844-19171844 GCF_017639745.1 Melanotaenia boesemani | reverse complement strand
TTATACTTCTAGTTTTTGTGAAAGTGAAATACAAGGCCTCTGTAATGTGCCTTTTATTAAAACCTATAAAGTAGTATACAGTGACGTTTTGAACACTTTTTGCAAAAAAAAAGAAACTGCCTGCTGTGGCTGAAAATCGTGAAAACTGAGCAGTGAAAAGCGATGAAAAATATTGCAGTTAGAGCCAGACTGCTGGAAAAACAAGCAGAAACTCTGTTTTACACCTCTGCTGGAGACGAAGAGGAACTGCAGACCTAATTGGCCCATTAACAAAAAAAGGACCATTTTATAGCTTTAACATTGTTTTCATATTGTTATCTGACATCATTTAGATTAGTGGTTTTTTTCCACCTTTACTTCCTCTTTTGGACTTTCTCTGTCCATCTCCAGTGAAACATGGAACAGAGATGGATGAAGCTCTTCGTCTTCTAAAGCATTTCATTTTTAAAATTTAGGAGTATTCTTTGTTAGTTGGTAGCAGAGGTCAGGAAAGAACAGCTTTTTGACAGTTACTTCTACATGTGTATATCTAAGCAGCGCTGTAATTTTCTTGCATTAGGTGACACATGTTGGCTAATCTGAGGGTCTGTTTCTGCTTCACATTATGACACCATGTACTTATTAGAGCAAAACAGATGTTATTAATTCACAAGGTGCTGGAACAATTTTGTCTTACTGTGTTAGTTCCTTTTCCAAATTCATCGATGAGTACTAATGAGTTTCCTGTACTGCTGTTAAGAGCCTGGGCCATCTGGAAAAGAGAGCAACTGTTATACTACATTTTCTTCTTTTATTGTTTGTGGGTGTGTTGGTTGGAGGAAGAACAACCAGTGCTTTGTAAAAAAAAAAAAATCTTAATAGGTGAAGAGTGGGAGCAAAGCTAAAAGACAGCAGTGTAGAAAGTATGTATATTATATTTGTGCACCCACTCACAAAGACACAAGTATGTTTACAATGTGTGTGTGTGTATGTGTGTGAAGTACCTGGTTGAGGTCTATCATGAAGGTGCTGAGGCCCACAGACACAGACTCTCGGCCCTTCATGCGGGTGTAGATCCCGTCCACCACACTAATCTCTGCCTCCTTCGCCGGGACGTCTGAGCCAATTAGAGCCATGAAGACTATCAGACCCACCTTGAAAATCAAAACAAATAGTGGGCTGACTGTCAGCTTAGGATTTTTCATTAGAAGCCATGAGCTCAGTCTTATAAAGACAATTACTTCTTTGTTATCAGTTATTTAACTAACTTTTTAACTAACTTAATTTTTTAACTAACTTAATTGAAATAATTTGAAAAGGGGAGATATTAATAATTTAAATAAGGAAGTGGTTTGCGTAGTGCTCAGGAAAATAAACTTTGAATGTAGGCAATGTGCAGTTATGAAGATTAAATATGGGTCTCCCACTTGTATAGCTAGACCAGGGCTACTCAATTCGGTCCTACGAGGGCCACAATCCAGCAGGTTTTCCATGAATCCCTGTACCAACACACCTGAGTCAAATTAATGAGTCATTGTGTAGAACCTGATTGGCTGTTAGAGCAACCTAATTTGACTCAGGTGTGTTGGTGCAGGGATACATGGAAAACCTGCTGGATTGCGGCCCTCGTAGGACCGAATTGAGTAGCCCTGAGCTAGACTGTTGTTTTGTCTAAAAAGCTGTTTATTAGTTTTGCTGTGTCAGCGTGCCACACTGCAGCTAACCACTGTGTGTGGCTGTGTAACACCAAAAGACAACGGTACACAAGCCCCTAAAACTGCCCAAACATCAGATAGCACAATTTTAGATATGTATGATATAAAGTTAGAGAACTGATTTTTTGGTGAACTGATAAACATTAAAAATTTGGTGAGTTACTTGCAACTATTATTGATACTGTGACACTTGCATGCTGTAAACATGGACCTGTTTGAGGTAGATGCTCTTGCCAGATGAATTGGGGCCAGTGATGATCTTGACTCTGCCCTCAGATTCAGAGCTCTGGAAGGAATTGGCCACAAACAAAGGAGAGCACAGCTCCAACAGTGGATGCCTAGAAAAACAGTAAGGACAGTCAGGTAACATCTTCAACTATGTATAAATAATTCATACCTCATTTGTAAGCGCATACCTGCCCTGTGTGATCATTATCTTTCTGTGGCTGGTGAGCTTGGGTGAGGAGTAGTTGTACTCCTGGGAGGCACTGCTCATAGCCATCAGACAGTCCAGCTCAGCAGTGAGATCCATAACCTAAACAGCAAACACAGTGAATGTCCTGACTAATACAGCAGGCCTCCTCAAAGACATGAAAATAGCTGCTGTGTCAAACACAATCTAATTACCTACCTATTCTGACACTACTGAAAATGAAGACTGAGCTGGAAACAGCTATTTTAACCATATTTTGAAAAAGAAAATACTGAATGACAAACAATAGGAAAACTTCTATGATTAGAGATTTTTTTCGACATGTTATGATATAAATTAAATTACAGATGGTAACATTTTACCAAAATTACAGAACAGTTATGACAGGTGTTTTCAAAAAGACTTTGAAATCCTTATCACTTTCATGGAGCTTAATGTCTGAAACCATTAACCTCTTACAATGCTCATAGTTGTTTTTTTTTTAAACTGCCAAGTTGAAATAACTATTATTTCTGGTGCAGATTCTGACCATATGAAGTGCAAACATAATAAAGCATCAGGTAACCTTAACGGTCATTTTGCCTTCAAAAATTCCACCACTGGCAATAATCTGTCAAAAGCTGTTGAAAGCAACATCAAACAGGATCAAAAATGTTTTCAGTTAATTATAGTTCATTATAACAATTATTATAACAGTTAATTGTAACAAAAATCTACCTACACACATTAAAAGCTTTACCTTGATGGATCAATCATTTTATCATACTAGGGGCATGTTTTAAATATAGGAATCGGACCTGCTCAGTGATGCTGACCAACCTGATGGAGGGACGTGCTCCTCTGGAGGACTGCATTCTGCAGCTGCGTCATCACTGCAGTCTCCATGTCTTAAATACATGTTTTTCAGAAAAAATATCATGAGAATAAGACATGGTTAAGTTGTAAAGATATCAGTAACACTATCAGGTGATAGAAAAAGACCTCTAATGTCACAGTGCAAGTCTCCCAGGAGGTCATCCAGCTCCCTGGTTTTCTGGCTGCGGTAGTGCAGTCGGTCCTCTGAGAGAAACTAATCGACAGACACTCATAAAAACAAAGATAATGTATGTTGTATACAACAGAATTGCATAAGCAACTTTGTCATTCTTTTAAGAGTATAGAAATAACACAAGATCACAAACACACCATAAAATCAAGCCCCTCCATCTCAAAATCTTCTTTCTCCACCATAGTAGGCAGTCGAGGCACAGAGAGAAGGAATCCAATCTGTAAGGAGTTTTAACCTGATACAAAAGCACTGATGTATACAGAAATACAATTTTTCATGAACTAATAACATGAATCCAAGCAATTATAAATTATATGTGAACACATGTCACATAAAAAAAGTTTTGGGAAAACGTCTATATCTAAAGATCTGACCAGAGGGATGTAAATGACACAGCAGGAGGGGATTCGAGGATCCAGCTGTTCAAGCTCTCTTCTGGCAACATCTGTTAGAAAGTCTGATAGCCCCATCATCCTCCTCTTCTCTGACAGAAGTACAGGGTGTAAGCTGTGCTGAGGTCAGTTTAACCAGCATAAAGGTTGCAATGGTTCATAACTCCACTTACTCTCATCAACTGCAGGATCTACGTTTGGTTTGATAGTGAAGCGATTCTCTTCTAAGCTGGCTTCGAAATCCACCTAGAGATTTAGTTAAACTCAGAGGGAATAAGTCCTCAGTGGGTTTTACTATCAACAACTCAGTGAGTCATCAATGATTCTGTGGAGTACAATGCACTGCCATAAAGGCTTGACAATATCAATGACGTGTATATATTTTGTGTAATAACTGCGGGGGCAAAACATAACCGGGAAGACTCACAACTCGACTGATGAGAGAAGCGATATAGTGGAGGTCATCGGAGAATACTCCACTGATATCACTAAACAGCTGAATGGACTGGGGCAGGTGTCGCACTGTATCCCTGATACACACTGCACTGTAAACCGTCTACAAACAAGCATGAACACAGTTTTGTGTAGATTTAACTGTCAAAAAGTATGGTAACTATAGTAACACTGTACAGTGACTCCAACCTTGTAGAGACTCTGCCAATCAGTCACTTTAGTGTGAGAGAGAGACATCCGGCGAAGAAGACCCTATCACAAAAACACACGCATCCATGGTAACTAGCTTCAGGCGGATGACATGATATAAAAGTTCTGGTGATATCTCAGAGAGGCACATAATAATAAAGATAAAGTATGTTACGGGTATGTTCCTGATGCTGCGTAACAAAGCCTGCAGGGTGCTCAGGACATCCGAATTCCGAGGTGACGTGAAGAAACGTATCACTTCTTGCCTCCTGTGCAACACTGCTAGGTCCTGTGTAGGCCTCAAAAACCACTGACTGTCAGAAGAAAGGACATCACTTTATTATTTTACTTATTTTATTATGTTACTTACTGTAACACAGACTTTAGTGTAACCAATGTTACGTTAAGTAGATGAAAAATTGATGTGGCACCAACATATTTTTCATTAGTCATTCATTTGATCAAAGAAATAACAATCTATATTTTTTTTCTTTCTCACCGCAGCAGCTTGGAGCCAAACTTGCTTCTGCAGCGGTTCAATATTCCTATGTTAGACAAAAATATCAAGAACTTTATGTAAACACTTTTTGACCAAAAATGGCAATAATGTCCTTGCTACTATCTGAGGCGCAAACCATAAAGACTGAGTCCTTCCTTTTCACCTGACTGCAGCTTGTACACAGATGGGTGCAGATCTGATTTGAATATTTGCAGTACACTGAAACAAACACAAGACCCAAGTCTTTTTCTATGTATTGCATTTTTTCTTTCTTTTTGTTTAAATAAACCCAAGTGGATTTACACTCTTTATTGTCTTTACAATTTTAAGATATAATAAAAATATACAAATAAAAAAAAAAAAAAAAAAAGAAGGGTTATAATAGAGGGCATAAAAACACATAAAACAAGGCATTGGGGGCAAAGTTAAAATTCTGGAAATCAAGCATTTGCTTTACTTAAAATGTATTTAAAGCTGTACTACGAATTTAGCTTTTTACCAAGGAAAATAAAACGTGGTATTTTCCAGTTCAGGTCCTTTTAGTCCCACAGCCTTTCCTGTGTTACGTTTCCCTCATCCTATCTAACCAATTTAAATAAACGAGTCATTTTAAACTTCTGCAAAGCTTTGATAAGGAACTTACAATAAACCTGCTGAATCTGGTGTTTAAACAGAGAGGGCTAGAGGACCAAAACTGGCAAATGCTGTATTGTCAGGTTTGTTTAATAGTGCAAGAATGACTTGACACAAAACACGATGTTCTTAAAGCAATGTACGATGGCTACAAACCTTGTCCAACTTGTTACACTATCTCATATTTTAAGATGGCTGTAGGTAACCAAAGACACAGTCGCACTAGACCTACTGATTTATTTAGGAGATCAAAGTAATCTTCAAGGAAAATGTTTTAACACTTGCCTGTAAGTATCTTTGTCAATGTACACCACTCCTTTTCTACATGGGGAAGAAACAATAGCTTCAGCAAGGGAGCATTTTTTTATGAATACAAACTTCTCATTCAAATTCGGCTCCTGTGATGTGGCTGATAGATACACCAGCAAAATGAAAACAAAGAATAACAAAATCTGCCAAAAACCTGGTTTGCTAAAGGACGAGGTGTAAAACAGACTAATCTTTGTAATTAATTATTTTTTAAAGGTCGTCTTTATGAGAAGTATATTTTCATTGTCCAACTCGTGTGTGTGCACAACTACACTTATGTGTGTCTCACAGTGTGTAGGCATGAAACTGCAGGATTGGAACTCCAACACTGCGGTCTTCCAGTTCCACTCCCACTCTCCTCCTGTCCAGACATTTCAGCAGAGCCCCCACTGCCCTAGGCTAACCAAAAGAGATACACGCACTCTCAAATATGAGAGAAATGATGGATACTGTAGTTTATGATCATATCCTGCAGAGCCATGAAAGATATGATATATATATATATATATATATATATATATATATATAAAGCTGGCTCACCAACAGGGATGAGTCAAAGGGAATACAGGAGGAGAGATAGGACATTTTGTCTTTTTCTGAAATATCACTAGGAAGGAGAGGCAGATGGGCAGAGCACAGTCTCTGCTTGCCAACCTCCAGACCTGCAACATTAAAAATTAATGCACTGAGTAAAGTTTTTTTTTTTTTTTGACAATTGGAAGATTTTTATTAAAAAATCTGCCTGACAAGTGTCAAAGGGATATTAATGTTGTGGGTGGTTGTCTGTTTACCAAAGTCAACATATGGATAGGTAACCACCTCTGGTTTGTAGTTTGGGTTGGAACCTGAAATCCATAAAACAAAAGCAGTTACAAATATAAAAATATATTTAAAAAGCTAAAAAGAAGCATTTAGTTGTATAGTCAATTTAACTCTTATCACACAAACTGACATCAGTGTCAAACATCCCTAATCTCACTGAATTCCTTGACCCAGATACAAGTTGTTCCACATCGCATCTAATCAACACATTTTTGGTTCTCCATGCTGAGACAATTTTCAGTGAACAGAGCTCACCAAGTTGCTGCAGGTAGCGAGTCATTGAATGTTCCTGCTTTGCACTTGTAATGATTACATGGGGAGCAACCTCCTGAATAACTGAGTAACAGAAAAACAAGATAGGATGTACATGAAGATGATCTATAAATTCACAATTATAATTTAATCTGCTAATCTAAGCCCGCTTGAGGAGAATTCCCTGCTATTTTGTTAAAAGCAGGTGTATTGTTTACCTCTGGCCAGCAGGTGGAGGTCATAGTTATCAGGAGTGTCGGCCATGTAGTGTAAAGAGGAGTCCTCACTGTCATAAAAGCAGAGGCCCACTTGCCCATGTTGTACCAAAACACTCAATAAAATCTACAAATATAAGCATAGGAGTGTTTATTTTACTGCTGTATTAACTGTACATTAACAATCTCAATTATGATGATCTGTTCGTACTGCAGGTGAGTCCTCCTCCTCTTCTTCTTCATCAGCAATCCTGCCAGGGGGCTCAAAAACCAGCCCTCCACCTCCCAGATTTCCTAGAGCTGCTGCCATCAGTCTTTGAATCAGTTGGTAAAGATAAGTGATATTGTGCTCTAAGTGCTAAGTATGAGCTATGTATTTGGTCAGCTAGTGTATGCAAAAATAAACACACACACACACACACACATATATATACATATATATATATACACACACACACACACACAATTATTAATTAATTGATTTATCAAAGTGCAATCCTAATATAGCTGATATCCACTGGATGGCTCACTGAATTTTATGGGTAACATATTTTGGTGTTACACCGGAAAAGAATTTGAGCAGTGATGCTTGACAAAAAAGCTAATGGGGCCAATAAGATAAGCTTTGTCCAAATTAACTAAACATCTCTATCAAACTTTTAGTAACTTCACATTTAGGTGGTAATTTCCTTAACTTTAATCACAACAAGGTTAAGGGTTACTTAAAATGTATATTTAATCGAGTATTAAATGTTGCTAAATGTAGCCTCAGCTAGCTAGTTAATGTTTGATGCATGATGACCGCTAGCTAAATTTAGCTAAACAAAAATATATATTACATACTTCTCCACGAAGTAACTCAGGGTGTACTTACATTACCTGTTGGGCCTGTAATAGCAATACCAACTAATCTTGTGCAAATCTCGGTAAACGCAGTCTTATGAAAAAGGAGAATTATGTTTTGGCCTTCCGTATTAAAAACCCACCTTCTAATTTCCGCCCGCAATATATTGTCATGGAAACAAGAGACTCAACTGTGTCGAACGTTCCTTTGTTTTCTAAGCCAGTAGCTACTTAGTGCCAACACATAGCATAAATAAACTGTCGTTTTTATATGTTAAAAGAAGTAAAATTGTGAAACAGTAAGAATAACTTTTATGTTCAATATGGGTCATTTATTATGTAGACAGAAAATGAGACTTTCATTTTTATGAAAAAGTTTTTTTATTCACATTGTTTTTACAGATGTTTTTCAAAGAATTGTCAAAGGATGTGTGTAATGTGCATTTATTTATAATAAATAAAATAAACAGTTTTTAGATTTAGCAATATATTTACATCAGATTTATGTCAAACAAATATGCCATAAGGCACTGAGATATTTTGAAATGGTGAAAATCCAACTCCTTAAGTAATTAATACCCTCAAAATGAATGTGTTCCAGAAAATTGTACATCTAAATGTTTCGGACAGAAAAAAATATTTCATGGCTTTAAAATGGCTTATGACACAAAGCTTCCCTTTATTCCTCTTAACATGACTTTACACAAATCTGTGCCAGACCGATCAAACACAAGCCCCCGGCAACTGAATAATTTCTGCTTGTAGCTTTCTCTTGCTTCTTATTTCATCAGCCCTTCACAGTTTATGTAAAGCTGTTTAGCCCCATCCTGCAAGCAGTT
The DNA here is from genome assembly GCF_017639745.1 of Melanotaenia boesemani. Classification (NCBI taxonomy): domain Eukaryota; kingdom Metazoa; phylum Chordata; class Actinopteri; order Atheriniformes; family Melanotaeniidae; genus Melanotaenia; species Melanotaenia boesemani. The sequence continues at coordinate 19,163,223 of NC_055687.1, read as the reverse complement.
AGGATTAGTTCGTCTAATCCTCTATAAAGAAGATAGACTTTCTGACTTAACCTTTCTGAGACTGTAGGTGGCCTTCTCCAAAAACAAACAAAAAAAACAAAAAACAAAACAAACATTATCTATCTTGTAACAAATACCGAAGTGGACTTTATCAAACAAATTTGTAATTGAATGCCTATCAAAATTAGAAACAAGAATGCAGATAGTGTTGGAGGAAAGGTGGCAGAGGCAATTTGTCCATTTCATTCTGCCTTTGATGTCCTAAAAACTGATGAATTGAAAGTCCACATAGAGCCATCAGGGCAGGGGGATTACCTGAGGAGGGAAAAAACATCTTGGTATTACAGATTGTTTTTTCGTTACACTGCATCGTTTGTGTAAATGTGAAACTTACATGCAGTGCCGTTCAGATAGCGTAACCGTATTCTTGCTCCTCCCCTGACGCTGCTTATTGCTGGGAACATTTCCACTCCACGAGGAAGGTCCTTAAAAGCTATGCCAAGGAAGCTGCCATCAACAACAAATCCCAGGGTTCCTGCATCAGCATCCAGGACAAGCAGGACACGCTCAGGAATGAGGAGAGGTGTCTCTGCCCTCTTTGTATTTGGAGACATGGAGAATTTTGGCCTAAAACTCCCTCCAGCCTCAGATTGATATCTATTCCTCTTATTTGGGTAACAACCTAGAGTTTGCCCATCATGCCAGAGTTGATTAGTTCTAAGCTCCCAGCCCCAAGACTGAGAATCACCACCTATCAGCACGTTATAACCCGACCCCTGCAGGGGACAATCCTGCATTGAAATTCCCAAGACTGCATGACTGCCTCTGTATTTGGGGCTCCACATCAACTCCCACACATGAAGCCCACTCTTCACTCCCATCTCTGCCCTGACTGCATCACTGCTGAGTTCAGCAGGTGTGCGAGTCACTTCCTGTTTGCAGGGCGACAGCAGAAAGTGAGGAGAGTGATGGATGGCGCTCCAGTGTGAGCGTACATCTCCTGGAGAAACAGGAGAAGAGTTCAGAGTGAGTGCGAGACGTGAGGATGTGGGGACAGCTAGTGGAGGGAAGGCTGATGAAGATGAGGGAGTGCTGTCTCCTCTTCCATACAGCCAAGCTGAGAGGAAGAGACCCATTGGTAGTGTCGTCAGAAGAAAAAACTGCAGAAAAGAAATTGTGAAATTGTATTAAACTTCACATATAAGTCAGCAGCTTATCTGACATTAAACAAAAGTTAAAATCTTCCTGGACAGGTTTTAAATGAAAAGTTTGACATCAGTATTACATTGCTAATGAAGAAACAACATACTGTTTTTCACCCAGGTGTAGCTCAAGGTATATATTTGAGAAACCACGCTAATTCTAATTTATTATCATCTTAATTCGTATTTAATATAATAGTTGCAAGAAAAATGCAGTGGAGTAAAAGTTTAAGTATTGTGGAACCTCAGAATTGCTCAAGTAGATCTAGAATAAAAGAGTATAGCTCCGTTTTGGTCCGGGCCGGCACGGTTCAGAAGTTTTAAAATGGTCCAGTCAAGTATCTCAATAAATGTATCCCAATACAGTAGAGTGCAGGGTAAGATAAACAAATATTAACAGTATTAACAAAATTGCGTTCACTCATCCAGAGATGGTTCTGGTAATTTTACTTGTTGGGCCAACCCAGTACAACAGATAATGTCCTGACATAAAATAAATCATTAAATCTTACCAAACGGTTCTGGTACTTGCCTCTGGTTGTCAGCTTAAAACCGGACTGCTTCCAGTCATCCTCTGCCTTATAAAAAGTCTTTTATCAAGCATGCTGGTGGTCTTATCGCAGCTCGGTAACGTAACAGCTCCTTCTGACCCAGTTTTTGGTTTCGACCTCCGGGCTGGGAACAGCATAGTTTATCAACCGAGTCTGACGCCATTCACACTCGCAGTGACAAGGACAACAGATCAGTGACGTGTTTGTAAATAGATGGGAGGGACGCTTACATCTGTTATCCACTGTATGCCATCAGTTTTACCTCCGTTTGATCCCTTCAGGCGTCAATTTGATTTTATCGCGTCCTGTAATGAATGTAAACATAAATGGCGAAACATATGAAGAGAATCAGACTTGGGCTTTTTACTAATAAAAAGAGAAAAATACAATAAATTCCAAAGCGGCTCATTATTTTAGACAACGCAGGCGCATCATGAGCGTTAAGGATGAGGGTAATTTAACCCTGCTCACTGTCGTACAGGTCCTCACATTTGGATAGATGGAAAGCCAGGTGATTTTGTGGTGAACAAATGGATAAGGGTTCAAAGATAGTGTTAATAGGTAATTGCCTCAAGTAAGTTGAATGTCAATAATTTTTCTGTTTATTGACACTGTTTCTTTAGTAATTATTGAGAAAACAGCAAATATGACATTAAGAATTTCAAGACCATCTTAAATAAATAAAACTATTCACTAAAAAACGAAAGAATGTATTAAAAAAAACTCAAACTGGATTCCAGTTTTAAATGACTAATAAAAAACAATGATAACTAAAATTTCTATCACAAATCTATAACCCTGAAACCTCAAAACTTTATAGACTGTCTATAAATTCCTTTTTGTGAAGTAAAATCTTTGTTTGTTCTTTAATGGCGTGCCTCCTACATGCTCTCTCTCACTCCTCATTTTGCTTGTATTAAAGTATGTTATCCAGTATGTAAAGAATCGGTCATGGTTGCATTCCAGCACTGATTTTTCTTGTCTGTAAGACACTACTGAGGGTTTCTGTACGCATATTTACAAACGCAGGACAGCAAAGATGAAAGTCGGTCACAGCATTGTATTACTGTAATGAGGGAAATACTTTGCTGTTTTTAAATATCTGGTGACTTATGTTTAATGTCTGATTTATTTTTTATTCTAATGACATCAGCTTGATGAATGTTAATTATAACATTTATTATTGTTTTTTTTTGGGGGGGGGGGGTAAATACCAGGCAGATATAGTTATGATACGAGTTCTTGTTTTTCTCTGAGAGCTCTTGGACTCCAGTTATGTGCTACAATGATTATTCACACATATGAATAACAACAGCTCCAAAGTTTGGGCATATCAACTGTATCTGTGTACGTTGAATGAGTATGTACCCACTTTTTTGGTAATGTTATGTTATAAAGTGGTGTTTTCAAAGTTTGCAAATACCTTAGATTAGCAGTAAGCTTAATGGCCAAATTGGAGTCATGCATATGTTTTCATCACATAACATGGCAATAAGGTCATGTGCACACCCTTTTTTATTTAAAGAAGAAAGATTTAAATATGTCTTATCTTAGTTATTTTATTAACGCGTGTGATGGAAAAAATCAAGAAGATCCATAAAGAGAATTAGAGCTGTTGATGTTCATTAGCCTGGAAAATGTTACAAAAACTACCTCTTTAGTTTAGAATGTGGAGTCAGATAACAGTAAAATAACAGACACCAAAATTATATTATCACGATTGTTTTTAATATGTATAAAAACAAATTGTTTTTGTTAATATGATCAAAGTTTGTTTGTTGATAACGGTTCAAACAATTATGTATTGGTAAATATGACAGAAAAATATACCAGTTTTGTGCCACATGATAAATAGTAAAACCCACTTGCGATAAGGTGCATATAAAATAGTTAGCTTATTAAACATATACTCTGCTCCATTCACATGCAGATCTCAAAGGGCCTCATCAGCAATGTATGAAGTACAAATCCAGCTTTTATTGGTGCCACTTTTGTCCCTTTTCTTTTCTTCTTTAGTGTTTCCTTTACTTCAGATCTCATAAACAGAGTACACTTGCTGATAGTTGGCAGCTAGCCTTTCACCTGAAACTTATAAGACTACTTTTTTCCACTAGATTAAGATCAGGACAGGATGGAACAAATAAATAAACAAATTTATGTGTGTGTTTGTAAGTGCTGTTGATTCTCAGATGGCAAGTTATTTAAGCCCAAGTAATGCAATGAGTAGCTACTCATTTCTTAAACAACCATTTTGAAAGACACATCCTGTAATTGAGGAAAAGATGTTAGTCTTTTTTAAAAAGGGTCAAATCATTGGCATGCATCAAGCAGAGAAAACATTAGGAGATGCAGAAACTACTAAAATTGGGCTAAGAGCTGTCCAACACATTATTAAAAACTGTAGGGATATTGGGGAACCATCGTCTTCCAGGAAGAAGTGTTGTCATAAAAAATCCCGAATGATGGTGATTAATTATCACTTAAACATTTGGTGAAATAATAATAATAATAATAAAACACAGTAGAACTCAGGGCTGTGTTTCATAGTGAAAATAAGAACATTTCCAGATGAACAATGTGAAGGAATTGGGAATTTACAGCTGTGTAGCCATAAGAAAACCATTAACCTGTGAGACTAACCAGAGTAAAAGGCTTCAGTTTGCTAGGGAGCATAAAGATTGGACTATGGAGCAATGGAAGAAGGTCATGCGTAGTGCCTAGTGTGGGGGCAGTGGTATGATCTGAGCTTTCTGCAGTGGGTCAGTGCTAGGATCAGCAACACTATGTGCCCAAAGAAAAAGGTCCATCAATGGATTTTTTTCTTCCCTGATGGCACAAACATATTCATAAATGACAATGACAGGATTTGTTGGGCTAAAATTGTGAAAGAGTGATTCAGGGTGCATGAGACATCATTTTCACACATGGATTGGCCACCACAGAGTCCAGACCTGAACCCCATTGAGAATCTTTGGGATGTGCTGGAGAAGGTTTTCCACAGTGGTTGGACTCTCCCATCATCAATACAAGATCTTGGTGAAAAATGAATGCAACACTGGATGGAATTACATCTTGTGACATTGCAGAAGTTCATTGAAACATTGAAACTACAGGCGGTCCAACAAAATATTAGTGTGTGACAATTTTTTTTTGTTTGTTTTTGGTAACTTTTGGGGGCCAGGCATTGTGCATAATGAAATGCTTTTTTAATGTGAAAAACTTTGCTGAACTTTTCCACAGTTTGATGATGTCTAATAAGTGTTACCAGCATGGAAAACCCTACACATCCAAAAGTGAAGCTAAGGGGATACCTCATGCATTTCAAATTTAGCAAGTGGGCTCCTGATCAAGCATCAGTGATGACAAACTTGTGAGTGATGAGGTTGTCAATGAACATGTTAATTTAATAGTTTATGTTCTTCTTTAACCTTTGTTCATCCTCTTTTTTCATCGTGTTGCTGCTTCTCACTCCAACATCCTGTTTGTCTGATCATAAAGAATTGTTGCAGGGTGGAAGCTACCTCTCCACCTATAATGCCATATTTCCCACATTTCAAAAGTGAAGCGTTTAGGCTTATTGATCCTCTAATGTTTCATTTATCCAGGAAAAAAAATCATTGTGCAACAAACTGCACTGAAACTTTACTTTTAATTAAATAAAAGTCCCTACAAAATTATCAGAGCAGATATACAGCCCCCATCCTTGTTCTGATGATCCCATCTTCAGATTACTTTTTTGTTTTGTTTTTGTTCATCCACTATAGGGGGCATTTGTCGACACCAACACCCGACCTAGGAAACAAACACAAAGAAGAAGCGTGTAAAACACTTTTAATGTTGATGTTAAAGATGTAAGGGGCCAAAAATATGTTGTTGTAAAATCAATTCATGTGGTAATGTATTTACAACAGTTAGGCAATTGCTGAAAAATAGCAGGGGAAATAAGGTACAACAAATGTAATTTCACAAGTAATTACAAATATAGTAACCTTTTCAAAGCAGTTCACAAATTTCTGCACACTAGACTACATCTGCCAAGACTAAAGATTCAGATTTAGTAGATTTTTTTTCTTTTTTCTAATTTAGACAGGTTTTCTTACCAAAAGTCTTCCTCTTGTAAAAAAACAATCCAGCCAGGAAATAAACAAGTCCAAATAGTAGCACTGCTGCCCCAACAGTAATCTTATTCGTCTCCGCCTCAGTCAATGGCTCTAGAAAACATATTTATCCCAGATATGACTTTGGACTTAGAAACTAAAATGAACTGTTTAAGATTAAGAGACTTTACTGTCATTATAAATTTACAGCAAGTCGTTGATGAGAGTCATATAACAGCAACAGTATAACAATATATACAAATAGAAGTATGCTAAAAGCAAGGTAGAAAGTAGCAACACACAGTGCTGGAAGGTACAGTATGAGCTATCTACCAAAAAACTGTATCTCTGAGGAGTTTGTTGCATATACACACATTCACCTACATGTACATATACATACATATATACACATATACCACATATACAGACATACAATATATATATATATATATATATATATATATATATATATATATATATATATATATATATATATACTGTATATACACACACACACACACATACACACGGTACATAAACATAGACATATACACATACAGTATATACACATAGACATACGTACCCACACACACACACGTTCATACATGTATGACACACTTTCTATAAGCAGTGAATATAAATACAAAGGCAGGATATTTACAACAAATATGAATTGTACATTCATATTTATAAAATGTTGTGACTTCACAGTGAACACATGAATCAAATCCAAAATCAGATAACACCTTACAATCCTTTTTACTCTCTTACCCCAGTTGGAAAGCTTTGGCTCCAAAAGGCTGGCATGCTCCACCATACAGGTAATTTTCTCATGAGGTGTGGGTGTAAACTCCAGATATGAGTGGATCTGGTAGAGCCAATTTCCATTGGACAGCTCCTCAGTGGATATTACATCAGTTGTAATCTTTTTTCCATTTTTCAGCCAGGTCACTTTGATTGATTTAGGATAAAAGTTGTATGCACTGCAGATGAGCACTTTTTGATGCCTGTTGCCCTGTACTTCCACAGACTTCAGTTTGATGGAGGGCTCAACTAGAGAGGAAAAAAGTAAGGAAGAATTTCTCTTACAAACTGGATTCCAACACCCTTTTCCATAATGATAAATATTAAAGGAAAATTTAAAGCATGTGAGTTTGTCACTGGTCATCAGGGGCTGCTGCCCTATAAGTTTTAGATGTTTCCCTTCTCCAACACACCTGATAATTTAAATGGATCTCCTCAATAATTTGTCTTAGCGTTTTGCACCAGCCTTTTAAGAACCCATTAATTTAAGTCAGGTGAGTTAAAGCAGAGAGAAATTTAAATTCTACGAGAGTAGTGACCCCTGAGGACCAGGATGGACCCTGCCTTAGAGGCTTGTTGGTTTAAAAGTGTTTAATTCCAGGATAACACCTAACCCTGCTGCTAACAACTTCAGAGCCAATGAAGCTCTGCTATGAATGGGCTCAGTAGATCTGAAAATTAGACTGGACTAAGTTCTGAACTGGAAGCTTTCAGCATTCAGATGCAAACCTGAGACAAAGAATACTCATGATAATTATGATGTACTTACAAGTGCATTTATTTAGATTTGCCTCCCACAGTCAAAATTTAACTAGTTTATAATTATTTTCAACATCGACTGTGCAGAAAATTGGTTGGGAAGTGAATGACCTATGTTTAAAGTAGTAGGCCATTCTGAGCAGCTGTAGTTGTACCACGCTGAAGGTGAGCAAGCTTCATGCTACTCATCCTCATTCTGTAACAAGGGAACTTTCACCCATTTTCTATTTATTCCTAGTGTAGTACCCATAGTATTCATTTATATAGTTAAGAACAAAATTGTTTAGGTCCCATAGATCCTGGCAGCATTTTGTTTTGAAGAACTTTTTAAAACGTGTTGTTAAAGGAGAAAAGTAGAGGAATTACATTTATTATGGAGTAATAAAAGGACAATAATCAGCAAGTGGTGATAGTTCGACAAAACAGAAAAGAAAAGGAGAGCCTTTTAAAACAGATGAAAATACAGAGATATCTTTATATAGATATCTTGTAAGTCAAGACATGACTTTTGAAAGGAAATACCAAGACGTCTTTAACAACACCATGAAGTGAATTTTACTGAGGCTCTGCTGACAGAAAAGTCATGAACTGAAATCATATGGGAGATGAGTTGCTGTAAGAGAGCAGCAGGTTTTGTGTGAGTGGGAACTGATGAAGCTGCCCTTGGAAGAATGAACATTTTATAACCAAACCTGGGTCTAGGAGTTCCCCAAGAAGGGATGTTGTGGCTAGTTGTGCTTCACAAACAGATTTCAAGAGCCCATTTAATACATTGTGGCTTTCATAGTATCTTGATCACTACTGCTGAACAAAAAGGAGAAAATGTACATAGAGACACATTTCCCAGAAGTAAAATACTTATCCAGCAGTGAATGGACCTGCTGGAGGATGACTGATGGTGATAAGCTGAACTTCATAGAATAGATGGAGCCACTCTCCCTCTGACCCTGTCTGCTCAGTGCCAAATGATTAGTCAAAGAAATCTAAAAAATAAATCAAAAGAATTAAAAAATAGCTAAGTTTTCAGTCAAGGTAATTAGAAAACCCTGGCCTGCAGCTGAATAGGTTTATTCCACCACCACCTCTCCAACATCCTAACATGGTATTTAATATGATGCACACTCATACACGTTTCTGAATGGAAACATTTTGCTCTGTCAGGTGATGACTGAGTGGAGTGTTTGTTTTGAAACCTTTCACATCAACTGTATCAGAGATTTTTAATGCCTATAACTTTATAGTTTATATTTATTTTATACCAAGATGTGCTAAGCTTATCATACTTTGCTATGACTCAAATCATTTCTTAAAAGATGATTGGATTCATAACAGTGTGAAATAGCAATGGAGAACATGTTATATAAATATGGATGGTTGGATGGACGAACTATTGTTAATATATTATTAACTGTTATCACACCCATTTGTATAAAAAAAAAACATTGATTTTTATTATTGTCCAAAGGAAAAGAAGAAAAAGTAAAGAAACACTTCTATCTAGTCTGTTCTTAGTACAAACCTAAAAGGGTTTAGAAAAAAAAATACTATTGCCTTTGATATGTTATTTTAGGTTCTGGGTAATTGTTATCATTAAAAAGTAAAAGATTTTAATTTTTCTCTTGTACTATTTTTTTTTAAATAATTTGTTTCTAAGTTTCTTTAAAAAGGTAACAATTGCAGGTTCTCTCACCTGTTGACTTCCATCATTTTACTTTTGACCCACTACAGGTATAGAGTGCGTAGAGCACTGTATCACAGATATTACAAACACGATTCATGTATTTTGTGAGCTGCTGTAATTTAAAGCACAGTGAGAGTTTCAGCTGTGATTGGCTAACATTACCTGGCTTTAAAAACAAATCCAACATTCGCTGAAGGTGGGCTCTGCATTTTTCAAAATTCTTCTTTTCTTGCTCCAGAAAGCTTTGGCTTTTGTTAAGATCATCCGCAATTTCCTTTGATTTCTCTGTATAACCGGTATACTTTCCCACAGTGCTGTTGTACTGGACCAGAAGTACCTTGTTGAAGTAGATTTGCTCCAAATACACCAGTTCATGAGCAGAGGTGTACTGGCAGCGAAGCAAACCGTAGCCGTACATAGCATCTGTAATGTAAAAATTAGGCGTCAGGTTTCAACTGATGTGGAAATGTTTTGGTTCATTAGATGCTACCAGTCAATAGTTTTGGCAGGCTTTTCCATTAGATTTAATGCCATAAGATTTAATAAGATTTTAATAGTGGTTTAAGCGTGTCCAAACTTTTGATTGGTATTGTGTATTCCTACACAACAGAATTTAGGATTTGTTAACCTCTCAGAAATTAAATATTTTAATGATACTTACGTGCACTTGAAATGACCAGGAACAGCAGACAGATAAAGCTTTTCACAGCCAGCATGGTCACACGCCACAAAAGAAAGCACAGTACAAAACAAAGTGAAAAACTGAAAAATGAGGAAGTGGATCAGCTGACTACCCAGCAACATTTTTTTAAGCAGGTGCTGCACGAGCTAAGCGCGGTACTCTGTCTGGACTTAACCCCCCCCTAAAAACACAGACCAATTTCTTTCTTTTTTTTTCTTCTAAATTAACCAGGGAAATCCCCACAGAAATGAAGTTGAGAATATTCAAAGTGACAGAAGACTGTGGAGCAGTTTGTGATGAAATGAAAAATTAAATAAAAAATGACTTCATCCCAGAGAAAAGTTTCAGTGTTGTAGTGTTTTTATTTATTTATTTTTATTTTTTATAAAAAACAATAATAGTTAATAATAAAAGGAAGAAGACAGTGCCTTGTTCGGGAGGGTGATGACTGCTGACAGTAATGATCTCCGTTACCTTTCTGTTTTGCGTTGGAGTTGAAGAAGTCTCTCACTGAACATGCTTTGTTGTTTCTTCACTGTCATGTAGAGGATGGGAGAAATCTTCTACTATTTTCAGCAGCTTGTGCAGCAGAACCAGCTTTTTTGATCAGTCTCTTTCGTGATGATGACTGCAATATTTTTAACACAGAGGCGTTAACCATTATAAATAATATGGCTTACCTGTGAAAAGCCAGCCTTACACTCACTGGCTCAACTGCACATACCTGTAGCTCTGTTCCTCTAGGGTAACATTGTGCAGTTATGTGAAAAACATTTCATTTTGTGGTTCTTTCAGATTTCTGGACTTTGCAATTTCTTAGCATAGGGAGAAGGATTTGTCAAGTCCCTTGAGTAATTTTTGTTGTTCAGCTATAATTTTTTCGTGTTGCTTTCACTGAAGCTGAAATGGGGAAAAAGTTCTTTAATTGGAAAAATACGTGTTATGTTTTTAAATTACACAACTACGTTAATAATGAAAACACACACAACCACACAAGGTCTGAGAAGGTTTCTTTAATTTCCAAGGAAATCTTTGGGGAAAAAACAAAAAAACAACAACAACAACAACAAAAAAAAAGAAAACAAAAGAAAAGAAAGAAAACAAAATATTACTGTAACTTTTGAATCTCAGTGTTAAGACTTCACTTGTGACGTTCACTTAAAAAGTCATTTAGACATACAGTCATATAAAGATATAATACAGTTTAACATCATGGTACAAGTTAGAAAATCTCAAATAGACACAAGAACCATTTTAATATAAAAAGCACAAAAGGTATAATTAAAAAATTGTATTCTCTTAAATACACTGTAAGCTTTATATATCATTAATTAAGTTTGATAGCTTTTATCCTTGACTTCCTTTTTCCAACTTTAACTTTAGTCAGATGCTTGTTCAGTTCTCATCTGGTGATCAATATGTTTCTAGTCATTCTTTTCTATGAAACTTTCTTCTGTCATTCCCCCTGCAGACAGACCTTTGCACAACCTTCTCCCATTCTCCACCTCTTCTTAATGTCTGGAAGAGCTCAAGCCTCTGCCTCCTTCAAACCCCCCCAACAAATATAAATATCTTAAATCTAATAAAAGCTTTATAATAATCACCTGGTAACTTTTACAGACTATGCAGTGCTTGTTTCAGAAGATTTAAAATACTGAAAAATTAAAATTTTTACACACTTTCTGACAGGTAATCTTCTAAAATCATGCATTTCTTTCAACATATTCACTGTGATCTGTCCCAAATTTAAGAGTACTATATATATATATATATATATATATATATATATGAAAAGGCAAACAAAGATAATTAAAGGAATAATAAATCAAATTTAACATATATTTATATTATGATTCAAAGGCCATACTGCATGCTCTACTCTAGTATTTATGAAATTGAATATAATTTTTGCAAATATGTGCACTTTTTTCCAGACTGGAAAGACTCAAAGGACATGGAAAGTGGAACTCTATGGACAATATAAGGTAAACAATTTTTTAAAAAAAGGTAAACCTCACATAGCACCACCATGTTTAACTACAGAAACTGTTGACATCAACATATAACATGTGCTTTCAGTTGTACAGTGGATTTCTGCTAATAAAGCTTTGTGGAGTTCCAGTTGCAGTTCAACTCATGCACCAGAGTATTTCTTTCCTTCATCATTCAGTACGAGCATTGGGTACATGCAAGAACTGTTGCGTGAAGTATAGCTATCGTATAGTATGTATAGTATGCTGTCAGAAACTGTCAGACACAGGAAAAGGATGAAGGCAAAGGGAAAAAGTTAAAGGTGAAGCATGCCCTGCAGCTACAGCACAAATGATGGCGTGTCTGCAGGTTGATGGGATGAGGGAAACCACTGAGATGATGGGGAAACTGGAATCAGGAGAGGAGGGGCAGGAGGTGTGGCAGGAAAGAGAATAATGAAAGAAAAAAGCACTGTGAATTTCTGTTTGGTGGTCAAAGTTGATCCCTCTAGAGGGTTTTGACAATTAAAAATGTTCCAGCTACAATGCCCAACAAGCCCAGAATCAGGCCTACCGAACAGAAAACATCCAGTTCAAAATGCTGGTGATGGAAATCAGGTTCTATAGAAAAAACATATGAAACATTAAAGATTATAGTTAAGCACTTCACAACAAATTATTTTACTATATTAATGTTTTAATAAAGTAACATAATCACCCCAGATTCTGGTTTGAGGCCTGTCTAGTGCCATATGCTCCACTGTGCAGCTGTAAATGTCCGTCTCAGTGGGAGTGAATGTCAGGGTGGAGAACTGGTGGAAGGTTTGGTCCTGATTGGGATAATATCTACTGAGTGACACTCCCTCTGACACTGGCTGGCCATTTTTAGTCCAAGTGACTTTGATCAAAGGTGGGTAGAAATGGTTCACGAAGCAGATGAGGCTGTTTTCAACCCCTTTCAATCCACTTCTTCTGCAGTGTAGAGGATGCTCTCAGGAGGGTCTTTGTTAAGTTTAAAAAAAAAAAGTCCGTTATTGTCAGTCTTGTCATGACAAAAATCAGTGTAAAAGTTAACCACGTTTATTATATTTCAACTGCAAGTATAGGTTAAAAACAAACAAACAAACAAAAACATATCCTTCACGATATTTTAGGTTAGAGGTTGAAACTAAACTTTCTGTTTCTACATGTAAAAATGTTGGCTTGACCTAATAAAACCCATGTGTATCTTGCCTCTATGGTGGCTAAAATGATACTCTTTTAAAATGGTTAAATGTTAATTCAGCATGTTAAATATCAAATTTACATTGGCTCAAAGCATTTCCTAATAAATTTGTTTTGAAATCAGTTGCACCATGTCCTTGCACCTAATTTATTATAGTAGAGCCAGTCGTGTTATCTCTATTCATTGCTGATATTGGGTTACACATTTCATCATATGTCATAAATCTTTGGTGGGAATGCAGACTTCTTCCAGACTCATGCAAATAAGAATTAATTATGATATAAAATCTTTTGTTGCACTGAGAATATTAATAAGCAATACTGGTACAATAACCTTGTGTTTCGACATATTGTTGGGATTGTTGGTATGGATGTACCATACCATGTAGTACACCAATATATTAGTTCACTTTTTTTTCTAAGGGGTTTAAGTTAATAAATTATCTTGCTACAATTGTTAAATGTATTTAAGTGCTGTGAATGCAAAAGTAACAGATGGAAAGTGACCTACAGTCAGAAAAGAGTTTAGTTACTTATCAGAGCAATGCAGTGCTAATAAATCTGTATCTCTGCAGGAATACTGGCATGGATAAATTCTGGATGTTACTTTGATGCTTGCTACCCATTTGGATATGCATCCATCTTGCATGTATGGTCTAAGAACTTTGTAGGAATCATGTTGTGCAAATTTAAATGTTTTTATACTTTTTACTTTTCTATTTTCAACTCAAGGAATCTGTATTACATTTGTATTATTCCCTTTAAAGGACAACAAGAGTAACCTAACAAAAATCAGCCCCCCCAAAAACCTGCTCTGTATCTTCATTAGATACTTTGCACAATTTGAGCACAATTAGCTTAGTTCACACTTAAAGTTCTCTAAAAGGTAAGAGAAAGCTCCACTGTGGATTATAAAAATGGGTTAATATCCTTTACCTTTCTCTTCTGATGGCTGCTTTTCCATTATTGTACCATATGCCACAATTGCTTTGCATGCTTTACTGTTTCTTAAAGCATTTTTATATATTTGCAAATCCTGAAATAACTGACTCGGGTCGAACCCAGGCATGTAGGGTCCAGTGTATTCAACCTCTCCCTTTTCAAAATCCACATAAAAGACTTCATCAGAATCAAATTCCAGCAGTGTCTCGGTTGTGCCGTTCTCAAAGCAGCCCACAACATAAGTTATTTCATGGGCTTCTAAAACAGAAACAACAAAACAAAACCAAATTAAAATTTATTTCAATAAAATTCTGATGCTAAAGAAATGTTATGCATACTTAAACAACTTGTGATTAACTTTTAGGTATAACTCTTTACAGAATCTGTTCTATGAAGGGTTACGTTATGTTGTGAGTAAACATTGAGGTAAAATTAAAAAAATACTCTTACTTTGTAAGAAGGCACAGAAGCTGTTGAGCATCAGGATGATGAGTGCAGAACGCTTCAAATGTGAGTAGAAGGTTGTCATTGTGGAAGATTCTTGCAGGCTTAATTTTAGACAAACCAAGCAGTGACTGTATAGAAATAAAAACCTGACCCTCACTTCCTCGTTCTGTGGATATTGATGGATGGTAAAAGGAATCTAACCTGTTCTGCAGGATCAGATCAGATTGTGGTTAAATAAATAGAGCCTCCGTGATAACTAAAAGTGTGTGAGAAACATTTTAGAGAATGGGAAAAATAACTCAGTATTTCATGAATCACTGAACCAAAAACTTTTAGTTCATGTTTCAACATTTCTCAACTTCCTCATTTTATTTGAGGCTCTCCCCACTGAGCATATTTGTTCCTCCTGAATGAGTAGTTTCAATGATTTAGAGGGCAACATAGCTTTCTGGTTCACATGAAAGCTGCATGACACTTCTCTTTAGTTTCATATTTCTCAACTTGCTTGCATTGCCTGCTGTTAAGAAAAGCTAATTTCATCAAATTCCTTTATGCAAATAACTATTAATTGTTTATGTGGGTTTAAAATACTTTCGAACTAAACCAAACTTGTCTGAGTTAAAATATCAAATGGTTGTTTTTAAATTTAATAACAGGGAAATAAGGCTGACCATGGTGAGTGTTTTAGAGTTTAACTGCTCCATGTGACTAGAAGTCCAGAAAGCAGTACTCGCTTGTTTGATGATGCCGGTAGTCATAACAGCTGTTGTACCAGGGTTAATGTGGAGTTTCCATCATTAGAAAAAGTTAGCATTGTGTGCTTCTGAGTTCTGACAAATGTTTTGTCAGTATTTCCAACATCAGAAAACATTTTCCAATCACATGTTTCTAAAGAATATGTAACCCACACTATTCATGACTTTTTTTTCTGACTTCAATGGCTTTGCAGACATAGTGTGCTGTTGTTGTTTTATTTTTTTTTCTCACTGTTTTTACTTTGATGTAAAATGTTCCACCATCTTAGCAAACAATATCCAGTTTTATTCATACATAAATTGTTCAAGATCAGCAAACAGCCCATTTACCAAAATGTGACTGATCTTGTAACTGACGCTCCGTTTGGTTTAGCTTAATTTAGCTTATAAGACAATAACAAAGCAGCTGCTACACCTGTAGAAAAACTTAACAGAAAACAGTCTTTGTAAGAAAGCAAAACAGAGCATCAGCAGCAGCAGCATTACAATTTAACTAGTTGTTTAATGACTAGTGCAATCATGCAAATGCAACCATGCCCCTTTTGAAGAATCAGAAACAGACAAAGAGAACCTCAAGACCCGGGCAACCAGCTGTCATGGAACTCACCCCAGATTTCTAACAGCAGACTGTGTATCAACTCAGATAGATGAACAATATCTACATTCGTTACAATGTGAATATCAGTCAGTCCATAATGCCACAAATAGCCATTAAAGAGCCAAGTGTTAAACTCAAAGCAGTTGATTACATTGAAGTGTCTCAAGACATATTAAAACATGCCTCAGTACCCCAGATCACAGTTTTACAGTAACTTTGCTGACATTATGAAACATGTCTGACCAAAGCTAAAGCTAGATAGGTGTAATGAGTGAATTTATGCAAGGCACTGTCTGCGCAGCTGCAAAGGCTAGTCCATGAAATCAAATATACATGGAGCAGATGCATGGAGCAAATTTTCTTTATATGCTGGTTGTCTTTGCTGCTAGTTACACAGAAAGACCTTAGAAGTGGTTGTTGCGACGTGCTTGGCAAAGATTAAGCACTCAATGAACCATCTGTGTATAGCCATTTCAGAAATATAGTCATTGTTGTTTTTCAGTTTATTCAGAAATATTTTTAATTTCTGATGGAGCTGAAATTTAACATTGATGCTTCTCTCAGTGTTATTGATGTCTGACATCAACTGTAAAAATCACCTGCAAATATCAGTATAAGACTCTGATTTGTTATATATATGAAAAAATGAAAAATCAAAAAGAAGAAAACTCCCTTTACTAAGCACAAATAGATTTATCTCCTGAACATGACCTTGTATAATTTTATCATTGTTATATGAATTGTAATGAGGAGCAGATCGATAATTTGGGGAAACACAAAGAAAATATTTAGAAGCAGAGCATTTTTATACGGATAAAAAATTAGAGAAGCCTTAAGAACTGATTTGGCTTATGTGGGCAGAGAAAATATGTGATTTTGTGAATAAATTTGCTGCTATGAAGGAGAAGATTTTGTATAACAGTCTGAAAACTGATCATGTATAAGAACTCAAACTCAGCGTTGTGTCAGAGTGGAGAATAATATGATCAAAAATGTTGCTGGAACAAGAATGTGAATGTGCAGTGTGTGTTGATCTTGCATTACTTACTAAAAGGCATTTAACTAATTCCTTTAAAATGCCAAATGTCCTTGTGTTTTTCCTTTGATTTTATGATAAAGTCCCAGCAGTGCTTTAGTGCAGCCTTGTTTAGTAATCAGAAAATATATATATGAGCTCAATGTTAATTTTACAAAGGTTCTTATAGTGAACTAGAAAACCAATTTCTCTGCTTTGGGCTGGTGTGTAGGTGTGTATTGATGGTCTACTGGTACATTTTAAATGTGCAATAGTGCAATGATTTTATGCCAGCCTGTGAGTTTACATGTGTGTGTCAAGGTGTTCATGTGAGTTTGTGAGCCGGAAAACTAAAAACAGGTTATTGTGTCTAGAAACCTCTGAAGAGTCACAGGAGACACTTAATTAACCCTTTAAACAAAAATAACTCTATTAAATTATACACTTAATTCCTCTTTTGGTAATCAAGTTTTTATTAATATTTAAACACAGAAGAAAAAAGAAACACAAAACAGAGAGACTAAACAAAACAGTAAAAAAAATAGGACACAATTGTATCATAAAAATATAGCATTAAGTATACACACATTACCATATATACTACAAAAAAGAGAGATTATTTAAAAAGATGCTATCAGTGAATGATGTTAAAAACTTGAGCACGGCTATAATAAACACAAGGATGTTGCCTAAGATCTGTCAAAAATTTTAAATACCTGGGTGTTGATATTTTTGCATCTCTGAAGGCCCCTTGAAGATCACCCATGATCTTAAGACTTGGTCAACCCTGCCAATCTCACTGAGAGCTTGCATATTTATTATTAAAATGAATATGCTCCCCTGTATTAGCTTTGTGAGGTCTATGTTGCCCCTACCTCCACCAGCCCGCTTTTGGCCAATTGTTTGGAGATTGGGGCCTATATTCATTCGAGCTCTCCAGGCAGTTTAACCTCCAACATTCCACTTTCTACTTCTATCTGCAATTGCAGACTGGATTGGAAACGTATGGTGTCCCATGGCAATCCCCTCTTTCCAAACATTTATTATTTAAGGTGGTATGTGAGACTAGTGGGAGCAGAGGAACCATTTAAAAGTTGAACTATCACTTTCTGAAAGGAACTTATCTTCCACTGACATTAGAATCCCACTGGTGAACTTATATTCCTGATCTTAGCCTTGACCTTAAATGGGAAGGTGTTTGGGCTATAGCGAAGCTTTTGTCTCGAAATTCTGAACATCAACAAATTCACCTTAACTTTATTCATAGAACATATGACACCACGGATGCTTTACAGTATGAAACTTAAGCTTTATTGACTTGAAGGTTCTCCCTCTTATGTATTTGCCCATTTATTTTCTTCTTGTCTTTCCATTTTTTATTTTCTTCTGGACCTAGTTTATTCCTTTAATTTTTTTTTTAAACTACTTTCCTTGGTGTGTTTTTTTTAGCTGATATTGCTTTTAACATTTCGGTTCATTGTACAACTATATATGAACAACATCCACACTTTCAGACATAAAAAGCCAAAGAATGAGGATATAAAAAAGACATTTGCATGAGTCTCAGTAAAATATTTCCAGGTGTCTGACTTAGAGGGCATCGTCAGGATATAAAACCTACAAAACATGTTGGTTCAGTTAGATAAATGCTTCCTCAATCTTTTCAGCTCAGAATAATGGAAAGATATTTTTAAAATGTGAACACCTACCTCAGTCGTTGGCACCGCCACCCGTTCTGTGTTTAGACAAAAGCAAAACAAACTCTGATGTTCCACATTTCAAAACTTTGGTTACCTGCTTGCATTGATGTTTTGATATCTTATGAAATTAAGGTAATTTTAATGGTAATTTTAGTGTTATATTGAATTAATCCCTCACCACTCGATTTCTTCTTGTTGTAAATGAGCCCAGCGAGCAAAACCGTCAGACCCAGCAACAGCGCTGCTGCCCCAACAGCAATTTTGCTCATGCTTGAGTCAGGCTCTGGTTCTAAAAACATATTCATCAAAAGCACAACATTAAATGTAAATACATTACATTTAAATGTTCTTAATAGCTTCTATACTTATACAGCAGCAAACTTATCTATGTCTGACTGGCACAGAAATTAAATAATTTCAACATAAACTCAATACAATATTTTCAAAGTTTGAAAGACGTTATAGTATAGAAATATATAGTATGTTCCATTCAATGTTTATAATTCACATGGTTTAACTTTAACTAAGCCTTCACACAGTTTCAGCACAGAAACCCCCCAAACATGGCATAAGTAACCATAATGAGATGAGAGATGAGAAATATAAAGGAGATTCAAAGTGTGCCACAGTTATAAAGATTCCTGGTTATTCTTGAACTCACATCAGATTGCATCAGTCTTTAAGACACTGTTTCCACCTGGTATTAACACGTGTCCTGGATTTTTCCAAAATCGTAAACACAAGCAGCATTAAAGGCACATTGAGACCCAAATGCTCTGATTAACACGTCAGAACACATTTGGAGGTAGTCTGAGACCCATGTGGTCACCAATTAATTACACGGCAAACTCAAACATGATCTAGACGACTAATTGTGTTTATATAGTCACAGTTTTTCTTTCTCACTGAGACCTTATATGCAGAAGTGTGTGCTCATTTAACCTGTGTCTAATCCGCTGAGTTTACCTAAGCAAGACATCTTTAACAAGTATAAAAACAGAATCTAAAAATAGATATAAAATCAAGGGAATACGTATACATTTTGAAAGGGCAAATGGATGGTGCCAATGTATATCAGTAGACAAAGAAACATTATATAGATTTAGCACAAAACCTAAGAAAATTTGTTTGTTGAAATATTTAACTGTCATAACAACAAATCTCATACTTTTGAAAAGTCTGTTTATTTATTTTTTTAATGATGTCACATTTGTAAGGAAAATGCATTTGTGGGATTAGCAACAGGGTTGAATATGTGGGTCGCACCCATGAAAATCTTGCAAAACCTTCTTTTTAAAAAGGAAAACTAAACAGACTTTCCAACAGTATAATATTTACTGTCAGGAAGCATTGTTACAACAAAGGAATAATAATAATAATTTAGTGCAAAAGTAAATTTTCCCTTTGGGAATAAGTAAAGTATAATTAAACTAATTTCATTTCATGCAACAATTTTAATTTTCTCATAGATGGTACACTCTCTTACCCCAGTCATAAAGCTTGGGCCTCATGAGGCTGGCATGCTCCACCATGCAGGTGATTTTCTCTCCAGGTTTGGGGGTAAACTCCAGATAGGAGTGGACCTGGTAGAGCCAGTTTCCACTAGGCAGCTCTTCAGTAGAAGTCACATCAGCTTTTACCTCCTTTCCATCCCTCAGCCATGTTACCTTGATTAGTTTGGGATAAAAGTCGTATATGTTGCAGATGAGCATGGATGTTCGCTGTTCACTGACTCAGCTGACCTCAGCCATATGTAGGGCTCCACTAGAAGACACCAAATGTTATCATAAAGTGCTGTATCTTTCTTTACATTTGATAGATTTTTCTCTGCATCCAACAGGTATAATTTCACTCTGTAATGCAGTTTTTGCATGAAAGTTGTCTTTAAAGCAAAAGTTTAGAAAATGTGAAAATTACCAGGTTTCAGAAGGTTAAGTGCAAGTGGAACATTTCTTTTGCAAAGATTTGTTTTCCATATCTCATGTTCAATAAAACTGGGGTTTTTGTTGAGAATGCCTGCAAGTTCTTGTGCTTTCTTTGTGTATCCCACCATTTTTCCCAAAGTGCTGTTGTACTGGGCTCCCAACATCTTGTTGATGTAATACTGCTCTAGGTACACAGCATCATGACCATCATGGGAACTAGACTGACAACGAATCACAGCATAGCCATAAAGAGCACCTGAAAAAATATATGTTGCTGTTAAATGTTGAACTATATTTAACATTAATAAAAATTTGCTTTTATAGATATACATTAACTAACAAAAGATTTTGTCTCTCTTAAATCCCATAAGGTCACAACATGTATGCAGTCAGTAAGGGATTAAAGTCACTTACCTTCGGCTGAAAACACAAGAAACAATTTGAGAAAAATGATGAGGCTGTGAGCATAGGACATGTTGGGTATCTGGCTAGTTGGTTCTGAGCTCATCAAATAAAAATAAGGAAGTGTAGCAAAACATTTGTAAACTACATTTGTCCTGTGTAGGTATGCCAGCTGTCTTCCTCTGCCTGTCATATTACTGTGTATCATATTTCTGGTTTTTCTACATTTACATACAATCTCTGAACAAAATTGTACAAAAGTACTGTCTCGTTATGTAAAGATGAAGGGCCAGAGCCTATCCTGGTTACTGGCAGGCAATAGGCAGGGTACACCCTGATCACTATCGTCACTTTCTTTCTTTCTTTCTTTCTTTCTTTCTTTCTTACTTGTTATAGTTATAAAAGTTCACAGAATGTGTTTAATGAAGTTATATGAAGTGGATATTATTAGTATAATATTAGAGGAAATTACAAGACTTTAAAACTTGGATTTGTTTTTCTAAAATAAGTAATAGATTAGTTTTTTGGGGTTTTTTTTCAGATTTTTGTGCTGAAGACTGATCTTGAAGAAGAAGCTGATGTAGCCTCATCTTTGATGATTAGAGTGTAGAACTCAGTGTGGTTCTATGGTTACATGGACGAGCATGCAGAGGCATTTTGTATGTTCAACGAAGTGTACATATGGTTATTTGCACCATTTTAGGATTAATGAGTCACAATTATAATGATGAAGATGATAATAACATTGTGCAAAGTATATCTTCTTTGTATACTTTTCAATGCATTAACACTTTTTGTTTATTATTTTTTTAATTTTATTTATTTATTTTTTGTTTTTGTTTTGTTTTTAGATATAACTATAGACACTGGTCTTCCTGTTTAAGTGTGAAAACACTATCATTAAAATATATGTGTAAAAAAGATTCAGAGCAAGTGAGAATGGAATATGATGTCTGAACAAACTAATGTATGATGTCAAAGTCATATTTTCTATAAAACCCCTGAATAAGGATTCACTACACTTAGAGGATGTTTATTCACAGGTTTTATTATGCAAATAAAATAAACAACAACAACATATCAAAGATTCAGCACAAAAATTTTTTATTTACCAGGTGAACGTTTTAACATTGTGAAACAGGAAACACATAAAAAATATACATAATGGATACCCTGACCATTTGTATTTGTAAAACAAATATACAAGTGTGAGTGGCTGCTTGTCTCTCTGTGTTGACCCTGTGATGGATGGATGGATGGAGTAGGCTCCAGGCCTCCAGTGATGCTACGTTGGAATAGAGAAATAAAGCCAATAGGTGGATGGATGGAAAGCAAATATACAGACAAATTTCTTTTTTCAAATACAGATTACATTGTTATTCCTTAAACCACACATTACCTGTGTAACACTCACTGAATTTTCAGAGTTTTCTGGGATTTAAAGCAAACAAACTTAACATAAACTGCTGATATAAACTCTGTTAAGTTTAAAGATGGTCAATGTTACAATCCAGACTACTAAAGAACTTCACTTAAAGGTATTTTCTGTTTTTAACACCAGAGACATTAGTGTCATTTAACAAAGAAAAATATTCCAGTTGCAACTCCCAACAAGCCCAAACCCAGGCTCACTCCACAGAAAATGTCAGGTCCAAGACTATGGTCATCTTTAGTTAATTCAACTTCTGTAGAGAAAGTTATAGGGAATCTGGTTAATTGTAGGCATATAAAACATTTAAGTTTTTAATTTATCTTACAATTTTATTTTACCCCAGATTCTTGTCGTGGGTGTCTCCAGGGCTGAATGCTCCACACTACAGCTGTAAATGTCTCCTTCAGTTGGTGTGAATGCCAGCTTTGAGAACTGGCGGAAGGTTGAATCATTATTGAGATAATATCGACTTAGTGAGACCCCCTCTGTCACTGGATGGCCATTTTTGGTCCAGCTGACTTTGATAGAAGGTGGGTAGAAATAATTCACAAAGCAGATAAGGGTGTTTTCTACTCCTGGTTCCACTTCTCTAGCAGAGAAGATTATGCTCTCTGGAGGCTCTTTTGTCAATAGAAAAAAAGAGCTATGTCAGCATTTTGTTAGTTATCCCAGTACACAGATAAATGTTGATGTTTATTTACCTTTTTCCTCAGGTGGTGATTTTTCTAACCATTTAAACATTTCTGTTAGTAGCAAACATAGTCTCTTGTTATCAAAAGCATCTTTAAGGATTGCCAGACCCACCACTGAAAGCAGATTCAGTGTGGACGGTGCAGCGTGTTATGCCTTTCTTTATAGCTGTTGCCAAGAAGGAAATTCCTCTTTAATCACATCACAAGATCAGGTGCAAAACTTGATGAAGGTAAAACTGAATAAATGTTTTAATCATTATCAAATCAATCATAATTAAACTATATCCAAACACCAACAAAACATTGCAACATAATATTAGATGCAAAACAGTTCATTATTTAAAGAAAACAGCAAATCAACAGCTGGAGCATTTAATGCGGATGTAAAAACTGTAGAGCAACCAGTTTCCAGACAATGAGGTTCTGTAAGTTTGGAGAATAAACATGTAAACACACAGTGAGGGAAAGTTCCTGATTTGTTCACTGTAGCTGCAGAAGTAGTTGCAGCAGATAAACATTTAAGTCAGTGTTTTGGTCGCTGTGAAACCGGTAAATTTTCCATGAAGTAATTGTTTATTAACAGACATAATAGAAAAGAGGCAGTTAAATCTTGATCGAGGAGATCATGCAGTGTCACAATTTAGGTTGGGTAAATTCCCTCCTTTAAAAATATTAATACATTGTACTAGTCAGTAGCTAATGAAATAGCTATGAAAAGCTATGAGTCATTAGTCTGCAGGTGAAAGGCCAAAGTACTGAACAGTTATGACCCAAATTAGTGAGTGTTCCATTACCAAACTCATATAAAACCATCACATGTTAAAGTGCACATTGACAAACTAAAGATAAATTAAGTTTATAAATAAGAATGAAACAATTGGTTTGCTTAATTTTTTTTAAATGAAATTTAAAAGGAAATCTGCTCTCCAAAAAGTAACTGGATGTGTTTGAGTTTGACACTAAAACATCATTTAGACATCACACAGAGTCCCAGTATTCTGGAAACAAAGAGTTGTTTTACACTTAAAAACTTGTAATTCTGCAAATGTCCGTTTGTACAAAAGACATTTGCAACATAAATGAGTCACCTTTTTCCAGGGTTCGAATTACAGGGGAGCTAAGTGGAGCTCTGCTCCCTTGAAAGACACAGGAGCTCCCCTAAAGACATTCAGCTGATACTTTGAGAGGGAGCCCTAAAAATAATTCACTTTCAGGTTACACGGAATTTTTCAAAAAGGTTCCTGATGTGTCTTGAGCAGAATAGCATTCATTTGTCAGATTTGTGGTTTATTTAATTATTTATTTTATTTTATTATTAAATCCTCCAAATGTGATCCAGCACAGTGGACAGCAGCGTTGCTTGTAGCGTGCTGTGAGCGTCGATACAAAAACACTTTATATGCTTTCTTTTGTGGTTGTTAAAAGAACTTTCCATCCCACTTACTGATTAAACAAGCTGTATACAGTAGCAACATATATATGTGTATTATTTATTTATTTTTTTAAGTAACCATATTTTTGACTGCGCTACGTGCACTAATATATATGCGCATGCACATCACGGTGCACGCCCAAAGGCTCCTCTAAAAGCTTGGTAAAATTCGTGCCCTGCATACAGTGTAACTGTAGCTAATGTATATTCGTGACTGTCGACCCCTGACATTGTTTTAATAGCATTTACATGGTCCCCCCCCCCCAAAAAAAAAATAAAAAAATAAAAAAATAAAAAAATAAAAATAATAATAATAATAAAACAACAACAACAACAACAAAAAAAAACGTTTTTAACTTCTTCATCAGAAGTTTTATCTCCATCTTTAGCTGTTGGTAAAGAGGCAACGTCTCCTTCCCTGCGAGCGTCCCTACGGAGTGGGGGACATAAGTGTGCATGAGCAAGCGCATGCGTCGTCTGTGCGCATACACGTGCACATGCATGTACTAATGGGCGTAACGTTCGATTTGTTCTTTGATGATGTAACAAGGCAGAGGATTCTAAACCTGACATTCTGTTTTTGACATTCTGCTAAAAACTCAGAAACTTTGGGAAAAACGTTTCTCTGTTCAGCATCGATTTCAGGATTATTTCAAGTTATAACAAAGTAAGTCATTTTCACAGTTATTTATACAGTAGCAATAAGAGTTTAAATTGTTTTTTGCCAATATAATTTTGTTTATGTTCGTGCAAATCCCTCCAGCTTTGCACGAACATAAACTTAAAATTGCACTTGTTTTCAAGTGCAGTTTTAAGTTAGGCTGCTTGTTTGATTAAAGCTTTACACAAACTAAAAAGTTGATAAACCCTTCTGACTCCCTGTTAATAACTACAAGCTTAACAGTCATTGTAGCTGAAAATTTACAATTTCTTCTTGCCATGACATGGGAATACATATTACATTTAGCTTGCAAAAGATTTGAAGAACATACAAGACCTTGAATTTCAGTCACTTTCATGTTTGACTAAATGTAAAATCATATTGTAATGTTTTGTTATCGTATAGTGATGACAAAAATCAAAATAGTTTAGACACAGAACTTAAAAAAACTGTCTTATTGTAAAACTATCTATCTGCTGAGTTGTTTTTGATATTAGGTTAAAGATGAGGAAAAAAGCAATTAATTTATTTACTTTGTGTCACTAACCATTTCTCCATTTTTCTCTTTTGAATTACAGTCATGTCACGAAGAAGCTCTAGACTGGCATCCCTTGGATATTATGATAGTAATGGTATACCAACCATAAATTACAAAGAGACACCTTGGAGGTACGTTAAAGTAGTAATATGCATAATCTTTTTTCCAGCACTGTTATTTGGTTTTCTATGTAACAGCTTTAAAACTTGTAACTAACCTAAGTTATATTTGTCACATTCAGATCACGTAAAAGGCGAAGAGTTCGTCCTCAAGTCCCGGAGGAGATGATATCTCCTGTAGAAGACGAGTTCCCCGTCTGCAACACTTTTGATGCAGAAGAAGAGTGCAGTAAAATAAAACTGCTACTTTCTGTGTTATATGTATTTTTAATAATCTTCAGTGTTGGTAAGTAATCACCTCTCTCTAAAGTTATTCAGCAACCACTATTTGATAGTTTTGTATCATGTTTATTTTTTTAAATTATGTCACTAACCTTATCATTTTATATTTCCTCCACTAGGACTTGCATTTCTGATTAGTGCAATGAGCATATATCGCCCCGAACAGTATACTGAACAACCATGTTTTCAAATCATGCACAAGGAGAATTTTAAGTTAAAGTGGAAAGAACCAAAAGCAGAATTTCTGCCAAATGTTGCTCTGGCATCACTAGGTAAGTCATCATTATCAAACACAACGTGGAACTTTATATATATCACACAGCAATAATTTGTTACTAACTAACTTTATTTGTATGTTTTGCGTGCAGGAGCAAACGTTGTATCTGGCAGGACCTCAGCATCATACAATTGGAAGAGGCCATTTTTCTGCAAACTTTTTCGAACATGCAAATTAGTTTCTCCAGGAGTTGTCATACAGGTATGTACTACATTCAGAAAACATAATGATGAGTGATTATTCAACTAAATCTAACAGTTTTTTTTATATACATTAGACTTACCAACTAACCATAATTTCTTTTTCTGTTCAGGGATCATCAGAACTGCTTCCTGGAAACTGCTGGTCCTTTGCTGGTCAGCAAGGACACATTACTATTAACCTGTCTCACAAAGTTCCCATCAGCCATGTGACACTCGGTCACATATTGAAGTCGGTGTCTCCATCTGGCACGACACCAAGTGCACCTAAAGAGTTTTCTGTCTATGTAAGTCACCAGTTTCTTCATTACTTTAATACCAGAATCCTGCCTAACCCTTTTTTAACTTAACAGATACACAGAAAACAAAGTGTTAACCAGAAGTATATCTTTTATCTTCCAGGGAAAGAAAACAGTAGAAGATGAGGGAACTCTTCTTGGAACCTTTACATATGATAATGATGGAGACCAGTTCCAAACTTTTAAAACAGAGGTAATTATAAAGCTATGCTATCATGCATGTGAGCATGTGCATACATAAAATGTATCTAATCTATTGCTTTATTTTCCTCTTCTATTTACACATCACACTGACACTAACACTCATTTGTCTTTTTTGTCCCACAGGACCATAGCGAGGACATGTTTAGTTTAGTAAAGTTAAAGGTGAACAGCAACTGGGGCAAGCCGGAGTACACCTGTCTGTACAATGTCAGAGTACACGGGATGATAAGTAGCCCATACAGTAACCAGAAAATGTTAGAGTAGAATAAAACACACAAAAAAATATCAATTTAACAAAACAAAACAAAACCTAAAAGATCAACGAGCAACGAGTTGAAATAGACAAAGGACAACAAACAAACAGGCTAAGTGAGTTAGCTGAAACAAAGCAGGTGCATTAATGACAGGAAGAAGGAATCAAAACAGAAAACACAAGGAAAAACCTACAAAATAAGACAAGAAAAACAGAAAACAGAACAATCAATCAATCAAAACCAGAGACCCTGGCAGGTAGGATCCAAATGCAGGACTGAGATGAGAGACCAGCACAAGGAGGATAATCTCTCAGACATGGAAGAGGATTCAAGCCCAGAATGTAAAAAACATAACAGAACTCTAAGAAAAACAAAGCAAAACACAGAGATCATAAAAACAAACAAAACAAACAAACAGAAAAACAGAGTGGCTAAAACAGAGGAGGAAAGCACAAATAATAAAAAACAAACAAACAAAAGCAAACAATGGAAAAAAACACCTAAAAGAACAGAGAATAGACCATAAAATGAAAATAAAAAAACAACTATAACAACAACAAACAAGAAGATTTTTGTGATACATGGAGAAAGGATCCAAATGCAGGACTGAGAGGAGAGACCAGCACAAGGAGGATAATCTCTCGGACATGGAAGAGGATTCAAGCCCAGAATGTAAAAAACAGACAACTACACCACTACACACTACACACTACACAGCACACACACACACACACACACACACACACATATATATAAGCTGTGATTAATCTAACCAATAATTTTAATCATTTGACAGCCCTGTGTATGTATCTAGTGTGCTATGACATTGTTTGTGTGTCTGTAACAACGTGCAATGGCAATAACAATGTCATTATGACATTATTATTGCTATTAACTTGTGCTTATCCTTTTCTCTCTCAGCAGGTAACCCTGGCTTACCTTTATAAGTATACATGTATATTGTGTGTTATGACAGTATAACTTGTGCTTTTTTCCCTCGCCAGGTATCCTGACTCAGCCTCATGGTGCTTGTTTTGTCTCTCTGTCCTGTCCTCTCCATCCCCAACCGGCCGAGGCAGATGGCCGCCCTCCCTGAGCCTGGTTCTGCTGGAGGTTTATTTTTCTTTCGAAAGAAAGTTTTGTTTCCTCTCCACTGTCGCCCACGTGCATGCTCAGGATGGGGGATTGTATTGAAGATAAGATTCGATGCAATCCGTTGGTTTCCTTGGGTCCAATTACTAATTGGCTCATATAAATTAAAACTTGGACTAAATAAAATATTTAATTACTAAGTTTAATGGTTGTCTCTGAAATCTTTTTTGTTTATTCCTTTTTTTCTCTTTTTAATATTATGATCCCCTGCCACTTACCTGATAGAATATGAAACAGACTCCACAACAACAAACTCCTTACTTATGCAGCTCTGCTCTGTTTACAATATTTCTTTTACTCTCGATTAGAGTAACAAAAAAACTTCATGTAGTGTCCACTAGATGTCCCTGTAATCAGTAGATTGAAACTATTCTTACACGTTGTGACCACAGACTGAAAGAAACCAGATTTAAATCTTGAACTGCTTTATTTATTTAGCTGATTAACTGAGACAGAAGTAAAATGTGATCACATAAATTTTAGTCTTTTCCAGATTAGTCTGAGCTTATTAAACCCACATACGTTTTTTTTTGGGAGGGGGGGGACCAAAAGGATGGATCAGCCGGCCCTGCTTTGCATAGGTAAACACCTCAATAGTACCTGTATAAGGTTGTGACTTACTGGTGTGCAAACAGACACAGCAATGAGACAGACAAGGAAAAATAAATAACAGAATGACAAAATGATGAATAATTATAAAAAATAATGATAAAGATGTGCAGTGAAGCATGAATTTCCTAAATTTTAAAGCGTTGACTTGATCATAAATAATCACATGGTGAGCTTCAAATCATATAAAAATAGCTTTATACACAAACAGATTATTAATTACTCCTGAACTTGGACAGCGGTCTGCAGTCTGGTCCCATGAGCGCATCAACACGCGCATCCTCATGGTGCGGTGGTAAAGGGGGAAGTGGTACACTGAGGAATAAAATTTCATCACATAGCCCACTGTACCTTCTACACTTTGTAAAGCAAATTTCCAGCTGTTGTGGCATCATTTTAGGATGCTGGTCACCTACGAAGCAAGTTGTCCATCTGATGAATCCTCCAGGTGAGTCTGATACAGGGGCGGACTACAAGGAAAGTAGGACTGAAGAAGATCCGGGACTTGACCCAGATTACTGATGGATTTTTTTAGCATGTGCTTTTTTAAAAACAATGATACAGCATCTCAGCTTTCAAATTCTTTTCACCTTAAAGCAGACAAAAAACACTGGGTAACACTTGTAAATTAATATGGTTTAATGAAGCAAAATAACATAAAATCAACAATCTCAACAACTATCAACAAATCACTCAGTCAGCTGCTGATTGAAGGCACCTCAGATCACTGGTCCAGGGAATACACCACATCCACTAATAGCAGAAAATATAAAACAAGAGGGCTAAGTTTGATTATATAATTAATATATAGAAGAAAAAAATGCATCTTATTCTCTTACATGTGATCCTGGATGGCACCTCTGCTGTCTTTTCCTGCTCTGTTCTTCTTTCTTACACTGATTTCATCTCATGTTTCTTTGGTTTCTGCACACATTTTTCGACCAATTTCCAGCTCTGTAATTTCATTTCCAATGATGCAGCTGTACTGGGTAGCATCTAACCTTTTTTTAAAATACTGATAGTAAACAAAACACACACCTCAATCACCGTCATTTACAGTATATTTGTCTTGAACTACATAATTGATGATCTGAGGCTAATTATGTTTTTGTATAATCAGGGCAGACGCTTTACAGTTTTGTCCTGTTGAGTGCGATATGATGATATAATAAATATATTGTTGGGTTGAAGTACTGTGAAAATAAATCCTCTATGGGACATTACATTAAGATGAGTTTGAGTCTGTTTTATACAAATACAATCATCCATTCATACACTTCCATTAAAGGTAAAATTGTCAATAATCACTCAAATAACCAGAAACAAAAAAAAAGTAAAATCCCAGCATTAACAGGTGAGAGGCAGGGTACACCCTGGACAGGTCACCAGTCCATCGCAGGGCCAACATATAGAGGAGGAACAACCATTCACACACACTTACTTCTAGGGAGAATTTAGAGTCATCAATTAGCCTAACATACATGTCTTTGGATGGTGGGAGGAAGCCGCAGTACCCGGAGAGAACCCACACATACACGGACATGCAAACTCCACACAGAAAGACCACTGTCCTCAAGGTTTGAACCTCCCCGAGATTCCTCCAGCCAAGATTCGAACCGGCAACCTTCTTGCTGTGGGTCTGCGGTGCTTACCACCACACCACCGTGCAGCCCAGTTGTCATTCCAGTAATTCATCATTCCATCGAAAATAAGGAATAGGTTACTCCTACTTGTCCACTCCTACCAGAGAGCTGCATTTATCTGAAATGATTAACAGGAATGTCAACAATTCTCGCACTCTGTTTGCTATGATTGAAAAACTTACAAATCCTCCTAAACAGATAAGCCCAGAGCTCCTTTCCACCGAGAAATGCAACCAACTTGCCAACTTTTTTAGTGTGCATTATTTTCTCTCTCGTCTCTGGGCCAGTATTGGTTTTGCAATTTCATGACCCCTCTCTCCATGTACAAATGTACAACTCCAGTTTGTTTTTTTTTTGTTTGTTTTTTTTTTTTTTTTCTCAAATGATACACTAAATTGTAAATAAAACCAGAATGCAACGATTTGAAAATCTCATAAACCAACATTTTACTTATAATGCAGCAAAGAAAACATACTAAATATTTAAGTAGAGACTTTTTACTATGTTATAAAAAATACTCCCTGGAATTTGGTGGCAGCAACATCTCAAAAAGTTGGGATTGTGGAAACAAAATGTGGAAAGTACTTGCAATAAAAGGAATAGCTAGAGGAAGATGATGCAATGCTAATTGGTAACAGGTCAGTAAAATGAATGGGTCCAAAAAGGGCACCTTAAAGAGGGAGAATCTCTTAAGCTATGCAGAGGGTTAGCAGTTTATTTAAAGGTGCTTCTACAGGTTGTAAAGCAGTTTAAAAAAAACTGAAGTGAAGACATTGGCTGTCTAATCATCCACAGTACATATTATCAAAAGATTTTGAGAATCAGGAAACATCTCAACAAGGGACACACAGAGATGCTGTGATTTTAGGTCATCAGACAGTACTGCATTCGAAACAGACATGATTTATCAATGAAAATTGACTGTTTATGTAGCGCGTGTTATTTGCAATTAAAATTGAGGGGCAGAGACCACAATGTGCCAGGAGCCAGGCCACCTAAGTGGCCCCGCCCAACATGCACTGCATGACACGCCCACAGGTGTTGTTTGTGTGTTGTGTTTCTTGTGTTTTGGTGTCTAAGTGCAATTAAAACTGAGAGGTGAGTCGCCACGGGATGCATCCGAGGAGACCACTGAATGGCCCCCTCTGCTCCACCCCGCATGGCGTGCACGCCTCCCAAATCCCTACAAGTGTGTGTGTGTGTGTGTCTGTGTGTGAGACAGAGAGAGCAGGAAATAAGAGTGGTCTGGGGATGTAAGTCCACAGGGAAGCGAACTTCCCTCTGGATGTTGAGCCTCTAGTGGCATTAGGCACCCCCGCTCCCCGGGAGGCCCCCCCAGGGCAAGACAGGCCAGAAGAGGCCGCCCCCCATGACCAGGCCATACAGGGACCGCAGCCAATGAGCTGCCACCGACCCCAGAAGGTACCCACCTCCCACATGCCTAATGGCGAATGAGAGGATGGGGAGGAGGACAGCGGCAGAGCCCAGACCCACAGCACACCACCCCCAGGCCTCCCCAGGCCCGCCCAGGCACCCCCACAAGTGCACTTAAACCCCCCCAAACACACACAAAAACACATGCACACACCAATATCCTTGCACACTCCCGCTCATCCTAACACACACACACACCTCCTCACCCCCAGCCACACAGTATAAACACTCACACAGCATACAACCCTCCCACTCTCACTCCCCAGACCCCCCTCCCTCCCGCCATGCCCTGTGGGAGACATCCCCGGCAGACCAGAGAACGGCGAGCCCCAGATCAGGCCCTCACCACCATCCCCAGCCACCCCCCATCACCTCCCACCCAGATGCGGCCGACCGGGCATCCCCCAAGATCAGCAGCCCCTCATCAGTCAAGCCGCCCCAGTTTCCGGCCTCCAGGGCAACCACCATCCCCTGTCCCCCCCCGACCGCCCCCGGCAGCGCCCCGGGGAAGAGGGGTGTGAGGTGTCCCCACTGTCCTCCTCTTCCTCCCCGCTTATGACTGTTTGTGGTGAGTGTGTTTTTTGCAAATAAAACTGGAGGGCAGTGACCATATTGTTCTGGGAGCAAGGTCATATTAGTAGTCCCACACTCCACGCACCACATGACACGCCCCCAGAAGTTGTTTGTGTGTTGTGTTGGTGTTTTGATGTCTAAATGTAATTTAAACTGAGAGGCGAGTCGCCACAGGGTGCAGCTAAGGAAGCCTGGGTGCCCCCCCGGCTACACCCCGCATGACGTGCATGCCTCCCAAATCCCTACGTGTGTGTGTGTTTGTCTATGTGTGTATGTAAGAGAGATAGAGAGAGCGGGGAAGAAGAGGGGTCCGGGGATGTAAGTCCGAAGGGAAGAGAACCTCGCTCCGGATGGTGAGCCGCTAGCAGCACTAGGGCAAGACAGGCCAGAGGCAGCCGCCCCCCACGACCAGGCCACGCAACGACTGCAGCCAACGAGTCGCCACCGACCCCAGAAGACACCCACCCACCAAACACCCAGGGGGGAAGAAGAGGAGCAGAAGGAGAATAGCGGGAGAGCCTAGATCCACGGTGCACCACCCCCAGGCCCCCCAACAGGGTCATGTCATCCCTCCCCACCTCACCTATGATCTTGCACACTCCCACTCATCCTAGCACATGCATACGCACACACACAAACATACCCCCACACCCACACAAACATCATCCAAAGCATAGACACACACACAAGATACA
Source organism: Melanotaenia boesemani (assembly GCF_017639745.1). Lineage (NCBI taxonomy): Eukaryota > Metazoa > Chordata > Actinopteri > Atheriniformes > Melanotaeniidae > Melanotaenia > Melanotaenia boesemani. The sequence goes on along the minus strand of NC_055687.1, from coordinate 19,129,973 downwards.
AACATCCCTGTCTCACACCCCAGCACCTCCCCCTATAATCCCCTGAATCCCACTCAGCCCCCCTTCAAACCCCTACACCCCTCCTGCCCCCGGGCCATACCCTGGGTCCCAGGGCGACAACCAGACACCAGGGCATGGCACTGCATGGATTCAGAAACACATCCAATATTCACTGTAAGCAAAGTTTACTGTATCATCTACAAATGCAGATTAAAGCTCTGTCATGAAAAAAAGCGTCATATGAAAAGATGGTCCTAAACTGTTACTATCTTCTCTGGGCCAAAGCTCATTTAAATAGGCTCAGTCAACGTGGGCTTAGGCTTAATTTTAAAATTATAAGAAGCAGTGAAAAATATAAAACTGCATTATGTGGATCATTCTAATACATACAGACGAAAAATTTGGAGCATGTGAAATCAAGTACGACACAAATCAATTTAAACAACTTTGCTCCATTTGGCCGAAAGGTGACGCTGATGATCCGCAGACGGTTGCGGTGCTGCGTGTAGTTCAAGCCGCCTGTTGGTGCTGTTCTGGGGCGTGAGGCTCGTAGGAATGGGGCCGTCCTCCTCCCTGACCCTGGCCAGTCGATAAAAAGAGAAGAAAAAAAAGGCTGGGGATGCACGACGGGGCTGAAGGAAGACAGCTTTACAGGCTTAAAATCTGGACTGCTGCTGAACATGGAGTGTCACCTCCTCTGCGGAATAAACGCTGTTGTGGACCAACAGTGATTTTGTAAAGGCGAAACATTTGTTTTTTACTTTATTTCTTCAACCGCTTGCTTTGATACACACATCTGCAATGATGTGCGCTGTGGGCTGGAGTAGGACCTCTGCGATTGTACTCTGCCTTTTGGGATGCCTTGTGTCCAAAGTTGTCACCAAAACGTCACTGGAGGACAAAACTGTACAAGGTAAAAAGTGCATTTAATGTTTTTGATCTACTTTTCGGTCCAGAGAAGAAAGCTAGCTGGAAGCTTTTGAGGCTAACGGAGGCGCTAGCCAGGTCGGATGCTGATGTGATCCAAACTTAGCTAACATTAGCAAGTTAGCTGGCGTCACCCAAACAAGAACTTCGCTGTCTTTAAAGTGCTAATGATTAAATATTTTAGAGTCGATAGTTTGAAACTATAATTCGGCCAAAAGTGTTTTGCAGTACCGTAGTGGTGAAATACATTAACCACTGAAGACATGTCACATTGTACAGAGTAATTCAGCGGTGAGTCCAGCTGCTGTGATTTGACTTTAAGCATTATTAGGTTTTATAAACACTTTCTCCTTATCTTTGGGTTTGCCTATATTACTTAAATTTAATTTAATTAAAAAAGTTATTACGACGCGTTTTGCATCATATATTTATCCCTTGGAACTAAGGGTCCTTGTTTAAGTATGTTATTAAAACCAGCCTGTGTCAACAGCAATAAGTCAAGCTCCATTTCTCTATACTGAACATCGTTAAGGATGTTATACCATTAATTCATATGGAGATTATTGTTTTGATGTACATGCTAAATTTGTTATATGTATGTATGTATGTATGTATGTATGTATGTATGTATGTGCGTGTGTGTGTATGTCTGTTTTTGCTTAATTGTGTTTTTCTTCATTTTTTTTATCCTATATGGACATGGCTCAGTTAAATTGTATTGTGCAATTGTATTTATTTGAGAATTGTAAGCATGTCTGCACAACTGGCGCATTCACCTTCAGTTTAAAAATAATGACAGACCCAATTGTGTGTAGGTAATGTAGATTAATAAGAGGAGTTGAATGTTATGTCACAGCAACAATACAGCAATCTATACATAGTATAGATAAGTAACTTTAAAAACTATTACACAATAACTAGACTGGCAATATAAATTGAATCTGCAGTATGCATGGACATAAAAATATTGTGACAGCATGAGATATATTAATTTAGCAAATAAACCATAAAGTTCAAATATATTTTGTCTTCGAAGGAGTTCGGTATTGTTAAACATTACTGACCAGATAATTGACTAAATGGTGCTGTAACTAAGTATAAAAAGTTAAGATATTATGTTCAAGGACAGTGTTAAGTGTCTTCTGCAGATTGCAGTGTCAGCAACTGAAAGGGTATGAAAGGGATGTGCAAAGTGCGTATATTACTGTCCCTTCAGTCTGTTTTCTCTTCTTTCTTTTTTTTAAAAACAGTAAACAAATTTGTCAGAGGGCATCCTCTCACCACAACAGCAGACGCATGCATAGCTCAAAAACAGATATGAATCACAGTCGTCTGTTAGCATCTCATTCAGCCACTAACTTCAAAGCTGTTCTGTCAAAGTAGTTGCTTACATGGAACTACATCTGTTTTACCCATCACATTTATTTATCATCACAAGTGCAGCCACATTGCAGTCGTCTGTTTTTGCTTACAGATTTGGCTGGCCTACATTTGTGCCTCTCTCTACGGCAGAGTTAAGAGTAGGAGTATGCATGTAAACATATAGTACCCATCGCTGTAAATCAACCAAAGGTTGGGAGAAAACAGAGTGCAACATGCTGTGTTAAAGCAGAAAAAAATAATAAAATAAAATAATAATAATAATGATTTCCACTGTTGCACTTTGACATCTATCCTGGCCCAACTTCTTTTTTTTTTCTGTCTTCGGTGTTCACTTTGCCGCAGATTGACTTTCATTTATCTCAGGGTTGTGTGTTAAAGTCAATACTGAGGATTTCTCCTGGTCTATCCAGCAAACAGCATGGATGAGTGGAGCCAGACAGACGATGTAGCCGCAGATATAGATCACGCTCACATTACTGCTGCCCATAATAGGCATGGTATTGCATCTTTAAATGCAAACATTTGCTGAAACTGGACAGGGGCTGCCAGGAAGCAGACCAGTCAAATCATGTTGTCACCAGCTACCCAAGTTTGATTTTAATCATAAGATGTTGGTGTGAGTGCTAAAATCAGGTCACATTTGGAGGAGGATACATCAGGTCAGGAGAAAGCACTATATTTAGAAACGAGCTCAGTGACCTTTGGTCAAAGAGCAGAACCTTACAGTGTTTTGACGGGAATATTAAGCAAACTGAAGAGAGTCCATTACCTCCTCAGTCGTGTAGTCTTAACATAATCACTAACTCCCCTGCTGAGTTAATGCAATTGACATTCACTGTCTGATCTCACTTTTAATCCAGATGAGTGTAAAATAGCAGGCTGAACACCTATTGATAGCAGATTCTTTACTTGTGAAAGAGCAGCTTTATTTTAACTGTGATTGTGTGTTTTGCCTTACACCTGTGTATTTCATGCTGTGACATGTTGAGGAAGTGTTCTGTGTGTCCCTTGTTTGCATTCAATTTTTTTCCCTCTCTTGCTAGAGTACCTCACGTCATTGAAACGTTTACATGTAAATACTAAAAAAAAAGCACATTAACTCAGAGATGAACTTTGTGCTATAACTTTTTTGCCACTGGATAATAAAAGAAAAGTGAAACTTCTCATTTTCTAAAACTTATCAACAGTGGCAACCTGATAAAATATAATTACCCTAGGTTTAATATTGTGTACAAAACAATGTGTTGCAGATTTGCTTTGAAGAAATGGAGTTGACTGGAGAACAAGTAAATGTATTTGTCTAATAGAAGCAAGACTCCACTTTTTACTGCTGCTTAGATCAGGTTAATGGTACATTTTCTAAATTAAGGGGGTTTTTTGGACATAAGGGAACTTCCACCTAGTGTTGGATACTTGATGAGAGAGCCTAGGCAGTGTCGGGATGAGGACAGAGAGCTGCACTTTATCCATGAAACAAGAAACCAGTACAAGCTGAACCTTACTGGACGAACAGTTTAACTTATGCTTGTGAATTTTGACCGAGAACAACTGGACTACTTATCTGGAAATTTTTTTAATTGAAGAAAGAGGCTCACTCAGATCTATTAACGAATTAAGAATGACATTAGCTTGAAAGTTTTTCAGCTCCTGTGAAGTAGCCTTAGACCTACATGTTGTGTTATTAAGATGTGGCAAATTTAACACTCATACTCAAAATACAGTGTGACACATATGGCGTTTTTCAAAAACATTGAATATAAAGTGTAGAAATGGCAATCCCTGTGAACAGAGCCAATGCACTTCTGACATGCATAATGGTCTCACTCATGAGAGGAGGACACTGATGGTCCCTTCCATCTTCTTCTCTGGTGTTTGGTATGATGAAGCCAACTTTTGACATCTAATTTCCCAAAAGGATGGCTTGCACTCTAAAGTCAGCTGCATATGAGTCATTTTTATTATTTAAAGCAGATAAACATTTTTTAGCATTTTCCTGGCTTACCACAGACAATTTGTTATTTAGACAAATGTCTGAAAAAATCAGTTAATGTCCTTTTGCTGTGGTTGAATAACTTTAAACTCAAATACATTTTTTTGTATCCCAAAATAATATCATGCTGTGGGATTTGTTTACAATAATGATATACATAATGCTAAAGTGAAAACCATAAAAAATAACCTTTGCTAGCTATTTTTATGCTACATTATAACAGTCTCCAGTGTTTTGTGTGTTTGTGTTTATTGTTCAGACTGTTCTTCCGCTCCTCTCACATGATTCCTGGGTCTTCTCATAATTAACCACATGACTCTGCTTAAAATGGTAGAAGTGCTCACTTTGTTGTCACAGTCTCCTTTAGAGCTGAAACATTTTTTTTTCCTCTACAGGGAAGACAGTTGTGATATTTTCATTTTTTGGTTAAATCGCCGTATTTATCCAAAAACAATTGTTGTGCATCATCTAGCGTTCAGCCTCCTTTCCTCTGTTTGGAAGATCACCAAAACATTTCACACACCCAGCAGAGGCCAACCACACCATCCAATTCCAGTTCATCACACCTCAGTTAAATGGTGCTGAAATGAATAGCCTATCTGAAATGTAATTTGAGGTGTAGAGGGGGAAAAAAACTAGACAAGCTCATTCTCTCCTCCTCCTGTTCTCCTCTCGGGTGTATCTCTTTCTCTGTGCATCCAAACACAAACACCCTGCTGCTTCAGCGGCTGGCATAATGGATAATTGGTCTGAGATTCCCATGTTGGTTAGCCCAAACTCTGATGCCTTTATTCTCCATATGGTCATCAGATAGGAAGTCACTAAGTAACGGGTAGATATTGAGATCGTTATTTAACTGCAAAATAATTGATACTTATTCTGAGGAGACTCTCAGCTTGTTTAACAATGATGTGACCTCATTGCTGATTTATTGGATGAGGACTGGGAGGGGACTATTGCATTTGTGTATGCGTGTGTCAGTCTTGAGTCTCCCATGGGATTTTTCTTTTTAAGTGAGCACAGCTGGTACCCCTAGCTGCATATCAGTGGGAGGGGGACAGGAAGTGAGGTCACGATCCCTCCAACACACACGGAATCTTGTAAGGCCGGGAATAGTTTCTGTCAAGGGGAAATCCAGTCTTGTTTTCCAATCTTTTGCTGTGGCAGTAATGCAATAAGGGAGAGGAATGAAGTGAAGGTTCAGAACAGATCTTCACACTGGTGGTGTTCGGTTATGAGATTGACACTCTGCTCTGCCAAATCTGGCTTTGCATTAAGCACCGTTTACCTTCTTCCACCCATTAATCAGGCACAGACCAGCTTTTATAGGTGGAGTCTGCACTGTGGGTGAACTCTCTTCAGATCAACAAAGGTTTCTCACTGACTGAAGGATCCCTGTGTGTGGGGGAGGGGAGTGTGTTTTGTCAGGGATAGTTATGTGTTTTAGCATGTGTGTCACAGAGGGTGGGGTTTTAAGGAAGAATTATGACAAACTGCGGTTTCAGTAAGAATGGGGGAGGTGAGCATCTTAAGGTTATGAGTGTGAGAGGTGGGAAATCCTTTCAGCTGTAATTGAAGGGTCACCGTGGGTCAACCAGCAGCCAGTGGTCAAACATAGACCAGGTTGTTATACGTGTAAAGACAGAGGGACAGTGTGGCTTCGTGTGGTTGTGAAAGTATAATGTCTTTTTTGCCAAGTTGGTTTTTATCATACCTCTGGAATATGGAGATGAAATTAACTTGTCTGGTTCCAGCATGCGATGTGGCTAAACTCGGTTTGAGATTGGAGGTTGATATTCCTACATACTGTATTTCAAACTATATTAATCTTACAAAAATATAAACGCTTCAGCAGTTATATTTAATAATAGCCATATAATATTGTCCCTTAAATAACCACTAAATAATTTTATTGATAACATTTTTTCAAGTTGTAAAAAAATGCCTATCTTTTCTGATGATCCAGTTTTAAACGGTCTTTAACTGTTATGAAACTGCCCCAAAAGTATAAGCTTCAGTGTCACACCACTTTCTGAAGTGACAAAGTTATGCTTACATTTATACCTATGTTGATTATCAAGAGTGGAAGAAAAATATTTTTTGTCCATTTAATTACGCATTAAACAATAATTGAAGTTTTCATATTTTTAACTGCAGAGGTGCACTTTGCTGGGTAATTAAATCAGGGGTCCAGACTGCGACCAAATGGTCACATTTTGCAACTAAAATGTGAGACAGTGCGAGTGAATTTTTCATCTACTCGCACAATGACGACCAATACATTTGCCGGTCTTTTTCTTGTAGTAGTTATAACTGAATGTATTTTGTCGCTAACAAACTTCTGCTCCCCTCTTCCGCCCAGTAGTTCACAGCAATGAGAGATTTACTTGCTGGTTTGCCGACTCAAACTAACTTCAATATGAGAAAAGGAGACGAACACCAACGAAGAAGACGACAGCCAATGTGCGTGTGAGCAGGGACGACCGACTACTCTGATTGGTTTATGTGTGAAAAGAGGCGGGATTTGGGGGAATTTATTATTTCAGGGTTGCCAATTTAGCGACTTTAACGATATATTTAGCGAGTTTTCAGACCCTTCTAGCGACTTTTAAAAGAAGCGACAAGCGACTTTTTCTGGTGCCATTGGAGTCTTTTGGAGACTGACATGAATGAACGTAGTTTACTCTTTCCAGTGAGTAACGGGTGCTGTGCAGACCCCTCCCTCGTCCAAAAGCACTCATACGAGGCTTGGTCCTCACACAGCATTCAGAGCAGACAACGTTCACCTCCGTTACAGGACCAGGCTGAAAATGAAACGTATAAAGCTGCTGCTGGATGATCCTGCGCTGGCTTACCGTCAGAGTAATATCTATTAATGAAGAGTGTGGACAAAAATATTTAAAAAGTTAAAAGTGGTGTGACATGTTCCAGACTCCTAATTAAAAAAAACTAAATACACTTAAAAAAAAAATTAAACTAAAAAAGAAAGAAAATATTGACATAATTATTATTTTATTTTATTTGTTTATTTTTGCTGTTCTAAACATTTTTAGGTTGTCTTTTTTTTAATCAGTTTTTTTTGTCATACCCACTCTTAACTACTCTTTATGGTAGCATCCATTACAACTATATGTACTAGGCTGATTATGCTAATTAGCAACTTTTAGAACAGCCAATAGCTACTTTTCTTACTGAGGAGTTTGGGACAGTTGCTGGAGAGGAGTATCAGTCCTTAAAGCTGTTTATTGCCAGGAACTACATGTACAAGTCATACCATGCCCTATGGGGGATGATGGTGACAAAGTCGCCCTTCCGCTTCGATCAAATCAGCAAATCTGATTTGATTTGACAAGTTCTGTGTCTACTTGTTTTGTATTAGTGTGGCCAGTAAGATGTTTTTTTATGTTATGTCAACTGCTGCACCAAAAATATGTAAACATTGTAATATCTGAATTTATTGTTCAAGTATTTATCACTAATACAGTGAAAATGAGAGGAAATGTGAACATTTGCTATTCTTGGCGATTTCAGTGTGCGTCCCTAAATTTTCTGCTTGTGCTCCTAAAAATTTTAGTTAAGGGCCACTGTGCTCCTCGTAAAAAAGTTAGTCTGGAGCCCTGAATTATCACACTATTTGACTTATTGTATTATCTGATGTAAAAGGAAATATCAGATCTATAATTACAAAATCAAGGTATGTGTAGTAGGTACCTTTTTAAATCAATTATTTGTCGTGACATTATTTTCTTCCTTGTCTCAGAGAAGAAGTTTATATGTACAGTTGTTTTTTCCCCATCAGCTCCAATTCTTCTTTGAGAGAGGGAAGTGGTCCATTGTGTTGGAGGGGAAGTGCCATGGGCAGGAGTCCAGAAATTGGTCAGACAGCAGTCTATTTTGCTAGGATGTTGATTGGATGCCAAGTATCTGGCACTCAAAACTAAACCCAGTTAATGAAATGATGGTATTTTAGATGGCAGCAATTATAACACCAGTGCGTTTCATGCCTGTATATCAAAACCTTTCAGTGCAGTTTTATATGCTGTGTTTTTGTTTTCAAAACCCTCACAGAAGCGGCATACTTACTTGTTTGTGTTCACAGAGGTTACTCTGAAGGTCCACCTAAGTGACGCCAGCACTCATCAGCCCCTGTTTGGAGCCACCTTACAGCTCTTTGCCAACCACACTTCTGTAACCACGGAAACCTCATCAGCTGATGGCAGCACCTACCTGCACTTCCCCTACCGCCTTGGGACACCACTGATTGTCACTGCAACCAAACGGGGATATGTTCCAAACTCTGTTCCCTGGACTCCCACTAGATTACCTGGTAGGTGTGTGCACACAAAACAAATGTAAAATGGTAAATGGGAATTTGTTACATTTAAAAGGATACAGTTTCCCTGAAGTGTGTGCATGCAGGTAACTGATGTGAGTATTGTGTGTATGAAATAAAAATGGTGGAAGTTTATGCCAGGTGTGTGTGCTAATGGTGAGTGGAGTGCTCCATTACTAATTTATTACACTAGATGTCAAAACCCAGCAAGGGGGCAGCTCAAGCTCCCCTTTCACTAACACTCACACAGACTCATATACAAAATACCTCCCAAGAGGCTGTAGTAGATTGTGTGTGTGTGTTGCAGCAGGGGGATGGATTTGGGGGGGTTATTGTGAGCCAACGGAACGGCGGCCAATTGGATTATCACGCTTACCAGCTCTGAACAATACAGTAGTGAAGTGAAGGAAGGAAGAGGAAAGAAGTGTAGTTTGCTGGGTCAGACTTCTGACAGGATGTAAGCTGGCCCGTTAAAAATGTAGAAACATATTGTAATAGCTCTTTATGTCTGATAACAATCAGTAAGTCGCCCAGGTGTTTGCTGTATGATTTTACTAATCTTAGAGTTAATTTATTCTTTGAATTAACTTAGTGTTTTGTGTTGTTGCTCTCCTAGTATTTTCCTCCATCAGTCTGGATCTGCTTCCAGAAAGAGCTGCCACCCTGATGGTGTATGAAGATGTTGTCGAGATTGTTTCAGGCCTGCAAGGTAAACACGTTTATGTTTGTGTTTTTGTTCCTGACTTATGAACAGTTTTCATTAAAAATGATTAATTTATCGTTAGAAAGATTGTCTTTCAACATTAAAAAACTACACTTGATATACTGGAATACAGATTATTTTAATATTCTGGGAATTATCCCTTTGGAATTAATAAGTATTCATTTCATTTTATTTTACTGAAATACTATATGGTGAGATTTTGTGATAAGATAAGTCAACATGTTCAAAGTTGTTGAAATGTTCACAAAGAAAGTTTTAAAATTGCACTAATGTGAAAACTGCGAAGGGAAATCATCAACAACATAACTTTTCTACACATATTTTGAAAAGTGCTTCACACAAGCAGCTGGTAAAAATACTACACACAGCGCCGAAGCTGGTTCAGGTGTGAAAATGGTGGCGAAAACTAGGGGACAGGCTTCATCATCCCCATGAAACCACTGTAGTACATACTACAAGGCTGTGGGGGCGCTATGATGATTAAAGAGCAACACTCCAAAGCTAGAACAAGATGTAGCACGTGCACAGATAATAGTGTTCGAATGTCCACCCTACTCCCTAACCCCTCGTTCACTCTTTTGGTGATTCGGACACGAAGCTGCCTATTTTTTCCTCGCCACAAACCATGTGACTACCAGCCGTCACCACGGCAACCACAATGCACGTCAAGATGTCATTCCAAATCCAATCCAAATTTGTGTGTAAATATTTTTATTTTTATTCCTTATGTTGTATTTTATTCTTTGTTGCATATCTATTCAATAAAAAAAAAATTTGCCTCGTTGCACCATGTTGAGCTTCTGCCCGCAATGCATTGTGGTCTATATTAACCCTTCTAGTGACCATCGACGCTCACTGCTTTTCAAGATGCATTGTGGCTAATTTTGAGTGCACTACCTTTTTCTTTCTGGACATTCAGACACCGCTACAAAAAGTTATGACCCCTATATAGGGCACTGTGTAGGGAGTAGGCTGCACATTCGGACACAGCCAATGGCATATCTGCTTGCTCCCGCTGGTACAGTAGTGCAATACTGTGTTGTAAAAGCAGTGTACTTTGGTGCTAAAGCTGTACACAAGCCAGGACTGTCTGGAGCAGCACCACAACACAGTTGGTCACCACCGCCATAACTGTTGTGTTTGGTGTGTGTTCGTCACATTCATGTCATATCCTCCAGTTTTGTGGTGGCACTGCCCTCACAGCATCACAGACGGTCGAGGTCTCAAACCTATCCACCTTGGTACCTGGTTTCAGGCATGATTGGTTTCATGGAGGCTAGTCCCTGGTTTCGTAGGGATGAAAGGGTGGATTGCTAAAATACTTTTCACTGCAATTCGGCGCCGTGGGGACAGTCCCAAGACAACTTGATTTTAACCCTCCACCCACCCTCCATGTGGTTAGACTTGCCCTTCAACCCTAGCATCAAAAAAGAAAATCTCACCTCCCATTCGATTTGGTTTATATGTAGAAGTTACGAGGTTGATCTGTGTTGCTTTGGTAAAATGAAAAGAGATTATGATGCTGAATGAACGTTCTCCATTAAGTCTTTATCTGTGAGAATAAGTAGATTAACTGAAGCATTTAGTGATGAAAATTATATGTTTTATCTGCATTTATGCCTTGAGTTTAAATTAATCCATTTTCCAATAACCAGAATTAAAAATAGTAAATGAACATGCCTGTTTAGAAAAAAAATAACACTATTAATAAACCTTTTGAATGCATTAAATGGCTTATAATGAAATAATAAACAAAAGACAGATATGAAAACACCACTGTCTTGTTTCCACACATTGCAAAACTAAATAAGGATTGTGTCTTTGTTGTTCAGCTTCTTTGTTCAGGTGTAATTATGTTAGACAAGGCCGTCCTTCTCCAGCAAATCAGTTCAATCTCTTTGTCTGCCTCTTTTGTGTATTTGTGACCAGCGAGGGAGTAATTTAATGTGTCAGCTGTGTAGTCAGACAAAAAGAGGAAAAAAACCTTCGTGGATATATACAGCAGGCTCCATTAACATGTAAACCTTTGGAGTAACACTGCCCAAAGCACGTGCCGGAGTGGATGGGAGCATAGTCTGACCCTCTCTCTGACACACTCCGTTGGTCACAATGTTTTGTGAACTTGAGCACCCAGGGGAGTGATAAACCTGGGCATTAGGCACAAATACAGATAATAAAAAGGGGGGTGGGAGAGGGAGAATACAGTATGCTGAGGAGCAGAGTTGTGGGTGGAGCAGTTCCAGAGAATAGGGGGTAATGGGAGAAAGGGGGATGGGTAGAGCAGTATCCAACAGAAGGAGGAACAGATGAAGTGAGGAAAAAGTGGAGGGAAAAAGACAAGGAGAGTTGAGGAAGGGAGCACACAAAGAACAGCTAAAGGGTAATTTCCTTTCATAAAAACAGAGCCATGGAAATGAAATAACATTCACACTTTGATTTCTAGAGCAAGTTTTAGACAGAAACTTTAGAGTTGAGCACTACTTCACGTCTTAAAATCATATTGAACACCAGAATAACACAAAAACTGAACTCTTGTATTGAGCTGGGTCTGTCTCATTGCTCAGGAATGTGTATTCTGCATAGTCGGACCCACAATGACATCACCTTGCTAAGTCTAGCTACATGCATTTTTTTCTTTACGTTGTATTTTATCTTTAATGGATTGATGGCAGGGATACTGGATGAGAGGCAGCAGTGATGAGAAATGAAAAACAAACAAACAATTATGCTAAATAAATAAAAAAGGGGCCTCAGAATAGTTAAGAGGAAAGGTTGAGTGGGACATGATCTTTACTGTATTGATCTGTATTAGCTTAATGGAGTTACCTCCATTAAGCCTAATTGATGGTTCAATTTATAAAAAAAACATTAGGAAGAGATGGGGTTTATAAAATTGTCTTGTTAAACATGCTAAAAGTAGACTTATAATCTTTCATGATTTGGGGATTTTGAGTTCACATTGTGTTGAATTACTGTTTTATATAATTTGTTATTTTTACTAAGAAAATTGTGATTTAAAATGTAATACACCTGTGCATAGTGTAATATGTGTTAATATTTGAATATTTTAGTCAGCCCTTCCTAGACCTGTGCAATATGGCCTGAAAATAAAATCTCAGATTTTGTCATATCAAATCCGATTTTAGATTTTTTTTTTCCCATTTTCTTTCCTAAAAACATTTTAAACTTATTAAAAAATATTATTAAACTTAGAGCTTTTGCATGCAAAAAGTTATTTATTTATATAAATGAAGGACAGCAAAAAGTAAAAAACTTGATAGCTTTTCCACCGTATAAACAGCTTCATATATTGCACAGAGATATGCAACACAGCTTCATCCGTGATCTATTTCCTTTTGAATCCTTATCATCCTTATCATTGGAAATAAATCCCCTGATGATGGTCGTCTCTTAACGAGTGTTTGTGGGCTGAATTTGTCTTCTGCATCTTGAAGAGAGCAGCATTTCTCACTGGGGTTATATGCACAGCTAAATTCCAGGCATGAGTGACAGTTCACTTCAATGTATATCTGGTAGTGCTTTCAGACAAACACCGTTCTGGTTTCGGAGGGAGGGCTGAGCCCGCTAACTGTGGAAGCCCAAGGAGTGCATTTGTGGTGCATTCAAAAGAAGAAAAACTGAAAATTTAATTAATCAATTTTCTAGATTGATCGCCAAGGCCTAGCCCAGCCTCTGTCCTCACTCTTGACTCTTTAGCTTGACTGCATTATCCAGAAGGAAATAATGGTGCTAATGTCAGATAAATCTTGTTCCATATCATCAGCACTGACAAATCCCAGCCCTTAAGTTTATGTTGTTGGTTCCTAACTATAAAACCCTGGCTGTCTGAATCTATTTTTGTAACACAGTATTGGTACCATGCACTTCCAAGGAGGAATTGATCAGTTGCGGCATTCAGTACCCTTTTATTTTATATCATCTAGCATATAAAAAAGAAACAAGGCTTTTATTCTTGTGCGTCTTGCTCACCAAAATTCTGCATTGTAATGAAATCTCTTGAGTAAAAAAAAACAAAAACAAAACACCTTGTTCAATATTTCGATTACTATTGTGTACTTTTGTGACATTTTCCGCCTCATTAGATAGAAGATGTAACCAGGAAAACTTGACAGGGATGAACCAGGAGTATTGTGCTTCATGGTCTGTGTCCCAATGTCAAAATATATTGATTACAGTAGTAATTTGGAGGAACAAAAGCAAGCCAGTGAAATAAGGGCAATGTGCTTTAAAATATTTATATTGATTAATAACATCCATCCATCCATCCGTCCATCCATCCATCCATCCATCCATTTTCTACTGCTTACTGGGGTAGGGTTGCAGAGACAGCTGCCTAAGCAGGGAAGTCCAGAATTCCCTCTCATCAGCCACATTAGCAGCTTGTCTGGGGGATTCTGAGGTGTTCCCAGGCCAGCCAAGATGTAGTCCCTCCAGCATGTCCTGAGTCTGCCATGGGATCTCCTCCTTGTGGGACGTGCCCAAAACACATGACGAGGGAGGTGTCCAGGAGGCATCCTGATTAGTTGCCCAAGTCACCTCATCTGGCTCCTCTCGATTGAGAATTAATAACATGACAGAAATCCTTGTCTGTGTTTTCAAACATCTGTCTTCTCTCTCAAAGGTTTCAGACGCCAGCCCAGTGTTCATTTCCAGCGCAGAGCTTTTAGTCTTCCTACCAACACATCCTACGCCAACCTGACTGCTCTGTTCACCGTTACAAGCTCCCCATCTCACATCCAGCACTTTCCCCACCTGCAGGTTCTTGGCAACAACAGCACAGGTGAGGCTCAAACATGAGATCCAGTACAGGATCACATAAACATGGCACAGATTACTGGGGAGAAAGCTGCTGATAGGGGGTGGGGAGAGAGTAGCAGTGGTGCATCAGAAAGTCACTAACCCTGAGAGGCCTCTTTTTCTGACCTCCTGAAACACAGTAACCCTAGTATGCTGTCTGTTCTAACCTAAGACCAATCCTAACACACTTTCAGACAATCTTATCCAGTCTTCATGTTTGTCACACAGGGCTTTTTACATGTACCTTCATTGTGCATTTGGTGTTGTGTGTAAAAGTCCTGAGGAAGTGTATCTATGATAAAATGCTTCTGAGCTGGCAAGGGAAATAGTAACAAAGGGCCAGAACTTGACACTCTGACCAACATTGCTGTTGTCACTCAACTGATTCTGTGATGCCAACATGATGTGTGTAAGCACACACTGATGTGGGGCTGATCTACCTCAGGTGACATCTGTATATTGCCAATGCAGTATGTTATTTGTTTTGCATGTTCCCATTTCTGTTCCAGTGTGCATACCACTTCAGTACCCCCTCCCTCCAAGCAACATTTGTGCTTTGTGACACTTTTCAACCTTAGCATCCGGTGTTTTTCACCCCCCCCCCCCCCCCCTCCTAGTTTCCTTCTTTCCTGTCTTTCCCTTGTTTTCTTTCCTGTCTGTCTCTCCCCTGACAACTCTCCTTTATCTAAGCTGTTATGCCCCCCCCACCCCCCCGCTGTCTGTTCCCGTCTCCACTCCCCTCTAATCTGCACCTTGCTCCTTTCCTTTTTGCTGCATTTTTCTTCCTTACACTCTCTTGCTTGCATTTTCACAGGCACGGAGAAGAAGATTGAGTTGACTGCTGTGGCAGCCATCTCTGTTCATCTATTGGCCAGCGACGGAGTGGAGCTGCAGGTGAATGGGCCAATCACAGTCTCCATTCCCTTGCCAGTTGACTGTGGCCTTAGGGAAAATGACCACATCCCTGCTTGGAGATTTGACCCTCATTTTGGTATGTACAAACACTGTTTTTGTGGTGCTTATTTCGTATCCTGTGTGCCAAACAGCTGTCTGTAAAACAAACTGCCTCATGGAGCCATTTAAGATTTGCTCTACTTTGTGTTAACAGATATAACCAATAACCCTTTCGAAATTTTAAATGTATTTACTGATCAGTAAATTAAATCTGATTTTACAGCTTAATTACAATAACAGCACTAACACAAACCATGTCCATAGTTGTACTGTTGACTCAGGTCACAATTTGTGGCTGGATATCAGAATAATGAATAACTGTATTCATAAGGTCATACAATGACTAACATGTGGCACCATATTAATCTGCAAATCAAAGTACTGCAACACATCACAAGTTTGGACCCTTATTGCATAATCTTCTTGGACTCAGTTAAATCTTAGACTGAGCTAAACAATAACAAAGAGCTCTGTGGTTTTTGGCCCATAAAGCAAAGGTGTTTCAACCCCTTTTTGTGTTTCTGGAGACACTGATTTATTTCAGCATTTTTAAATCTGTGTTATTAAACACTCCACTGTGTGACAATCCCAGTTCCTCTTGAACAGGCTCCTCCTAAATAAAGTGGGTGGATTATCAGTTGAATCAATCTAGTCTGTTCTAAAAAACATCTCTCTGCAAGGACACGATTCACATTTCCAGAGCTTTCGTGTCTCCACATGATATTTGTATACTGCCAATATGAGAATGGAGTCTTTATTAAAATTCCTTTGCTGAAATAAAATGTTTTGCGTTGTCATATTTACAGCTGAAATTG
Organism: Melanotaenia boesemani; assembly: GCF_017639745.1. Classification (NCBI taxonomy): domain Eukaryota; kingdom Metazoa; phylum Chordata; class Actinopteri; order Atheriniformes; family Melanotaeniidae; genus Melanotaenia; species Melanotaenia boesemani. The sequence continues at coordinate 19,114,029 of NC_055687.1, read as the reverse complement.
TTAAATAGAAAATTCTAATTGATTTTATGGCAACTTAGAGACAGCAGATACAAGATCTAAATGCACACAATGACATATTACTCTCTACTAGTGTTTGCATTACATATTGGTCAAATTGGAAGCACTTTTGTTCATTTTGGGTAGTTAATTGTTATTGTTGATTTTTTTACACCAACTCCCCCCCCAAAAAAGCGAATCTGTACTTTAAACTGCCAACGTTTCACCATTTTCACCAGGAAAGTACAATTAGTCAGTTACTTGGTGTTTTCGTAAAAGCTGAAACACCAAATAACTGATTATTTGATTCAAATAGCTGCCTGTTGGTGAAAAGGGCAGTGATTTGAGCTAACAAAACAGTGGAGGTGCAGGCTAGAAAACTGAACAATAAACTGAAAGATGGGTAAAAGTGTCTAAAAACCCAAGGGGAACTCCAGAGTCAGTGAATACATCTTTGTCAAGTCAGTGCCGACTGATCCCCTTAAGCAATTTAAGAATAATACTAGAACTTAATGCTTTCTAGCTTTTTCGTTGTTGTGTTTTTCTTCTTCTTTTTATTTCTATTCAAAAATAGCAGACTGAGGCAAAAAATAAGTAGTGGTTCAGTGAATTTAGAATTTTCCCTGTATATTGACTCAAACTATATAATTTTCATAATGGTACTAGACATCAAGATATATGTATTATGTTTCTGTAATGAGACAAACCGTTTCTGATTCTAAGTATTCCTCCTATTTGTCTCTTAATAGGAATATTTTAGTGGGCCAGTCAATGTTTAAAGCTTTCAGGCATATTTATAGCTAAATAAAAATAATCCACAGGATTATTATCATAAATGTTGCCTGCAGATACATGTTATAAACAGAAATACGAGAAAGGGGACTCCTCAGAGGATTTTTAAGGATCTCGAAGTTCAGTTTTAAGTGCTCAAAGTATAAACATCCAGAGCTTATAAAAAGGCCTTTGATGAAACACTCACTCTGCACAGCCCATAGCAGCAAGTATTTTCACAACAGAAGCCTGGACCCTCTTTAGGCTGCATCTTGTTACCTAGCAACACACCAAATAAGTAACATGACAGAAAGGTTTGACTCTTGATTGAGTTTCTTCTTTGAATAGTTAAGGGTTTGAAATATCTATGTGTGGTTATGTATGTGTTAAACAGTGGATAATAAGCCACCATAAAGAAAGAACTCTGAAATCCAGCTGCTTGTTTTGAAGGAATACTTCAGACTGATAAAAGCTGTTTCACAAAGAAAACATTGCCTCTGAAGTGCGCACATGGTCGACACACAGAAACCTGTTTCTCTTGTATAACTGACAACCAGACCTGTTGTTGTAGCATGGAGCAAAGTGATGTCATATGCAAACAGATCGAGTTCACCTGCTGCATGTGTGCTTCACAAACAGACACACCTTCATCCTAAGGGGAGTTTGATGATGCAAATAAGTGCATCTCCCTCTGATGGACCGACTGCTATCTATAGCTGGCTGTGTTGACTTTACATGAATGAGGGAGAGGGAGAAGTAATATATATTGGCTTTGTTGACAGTCTCGGTGTTTGCGTTGCCTTAGTAGTTGCCAATTTTTCAGCGCTGTATTGTACAGAAGCGTGGGAACAGAGTCATTAAATGTCACTTTTAAAGAGGTCAGTCACACAGTGAGCGGAGTCCCCTGTGGAAACAATTCAGACAAGATAAGAGTGGATCGGGGCAGGGCTGAGCACAGGCCCCAGTGTGTGAGAGATGTGCTGAGTCACATAACCTCTGTAATTTTTCTGTGCCTCTTTTTCTGTTATTTCTCTTCCCGTTCCTCCTGTACCCAACCCCCCACGTTTCCTCTGCTTGTGATATGTTTCCCTCTCACTTTTTTTTTTTTTGTCTTTTCTCTCTGAATATCTCTTCCTTTGCTTTCTGTTTCCTACATTATCAATGTCAGGGGGATTCCTGAATTCATGTTGTACAGGTTCGGATAAACTTAGTAGCAAAGTAGCTCTCAGGATCAGGAGTGTAAAGGCACAGCTGAATGGCTCCTTTTGGATCAGATTTGCTTTGAGCCAATCAATCAGTGCTTTTGGCTTTGTGGAGTCTTTTTTTGTGTTGGCAGTGCTAGAGCTGCTGTTGTCCTTTTTATAGGATCTCACTGGTATTTGCATGCTGCCTCCCTGTGGATGGATTAAGCATTACCAAAACACTCTTTACTCCCAAAATCAAACAATTTGTGTTTTCTAGCTATGAATCAGTGCATCTTCAGGGCTTTGAGTGACAAAAACAAAAGCATATAATTCAGTCTTGTGTAGTTGTCAGAATGTGGGTAAAGGTCATGTGATAAGAGAGAGATAAATTATAAAATGTTTGGTAACCAAGGCAACAATGCACAAGGCTGCTTTTAAAGTTTCTAAATGGCTGTCTCTAAGCTGCTTTTTCCCATTTTTACTGACCATATCTAATTAAAAAGAGTCACTACAGGTCATGCAGTTGTCATTTTGCTGCTAATTCGCTCTGAAGTTATTCCAGACACAGATCACAGTAATTGTGCGGAAATTTGATTTCAAGCTTTGTGATTGTGTGTCTGTCTGTGTGTGTATGCAGGTGCCTGGATAAAAAGCAGTTGGGGTCACGTACAGAAGGAGGGTAACCAGCTCATTTTGACCTACATTGCTCCCCAGCTGGGGTATTGGGTGGCTGCAATGTCACCTCTACACTCAGGTGAGAACATATATTAACAGAAAAGATTCTTAAAATTAAAGTAGAAAATGTAAAAATGTTACTGCCACTTTACAAGGCTTATCTATCAATAAAGTTTCATTTTCTTTTCCTCATCTCTTTCCTACAGGTCCAGTGGTGGCCATAGACATCAGCACATACCATACTGTGTTTCTGTTGGCCATACTGGGAGGCATGGCCCTCATCCTGCTCTGCCTGCTGTGCCTCTTGTTGTACTACTGCAGGTACTGAAACTGTCTTTCCACAGCAATATCTCCCATCCATCCATCAGCAGTTACCAGTTTAGCTTCCAAAATGAGGAGGTAAAGGAGTTATTGTGACATTATTGGTACTGCACAACTGTTATTTCTAAATAGCATATATCTTCACAATATCTTCGACTACTCCCCATAGTAGTTGCCACAATCACATTATAGCAATACTATTGATGCTTTTGAAAAACGCTAAAGAATATATATATATATATATATATATATATATATATATATATATATATATATATATATATATATATATATTATAATCTCCATCTTAACTGCAGTCAGTGTAGCCCCACTTCTTATTCTGTTGTCTGCCTAGTAGCATTACCAAATAAATCAATTTCCCATGGACCTAAAAGCTGACCAGAGTCACATAACATGAGCAATCTGGGTTACAGCATAGAAGAACTAAGTGTTGATGCTGAATGTTGATTATTGAAACACATATTATCCAAACCAAACATTTAGTTTGGGGTTAAAATACTACTTAAAGTAGACTCAATAGTAATAATTTACTTATAATTTCTGATGTATATCTGTGTTTCCCAGACGTCGTTGTTTGAAGCCACGAGGGTCTCACCGCAAGCTCACTCTGTCTTCTGGTCTGGACAGCAGTAAAAGGGATCAAGCCACCTCCATGTCCCACCTGAACCTCATTAACAATGAGGTCTGTCTCGCTTTAAGACACTTCTTTACCATACTGCATGTTTTTAAAGGGGAACTTGGGTTTTTTTTCTTTTTGTCCTTCATCAAAGTCGATCACAGGTTGTTGAAAATGCAGTAGTTACTGCTCACATACTTCACCTGAATCTTTAGCCATTTTGACACAACTTGCTCAAGGTTTTTATGCCTCTTTTCCAGCAGCAGAGTTAATCACATCTTAGGATGCCGTCATAGCTGTCGATTCTTAGTATCTAATTGTGAAACACTGGCATGCTGTTTGAAAGCACACACTGAGACATTGTTACTGTGCCTCAGGTTAGAGTAAAGGAGCAAAGGCAAGCAAGAGCAGAATAATGGTGACAGGGGTTATTTGCAGAGTTATTGTGCAGTCTATGAGCAAAGGGTTTCTGATGCTCAAGTTGCATTGAAGTTATTTCAAACACCAGGTTCCGACCAGCAGTAGGGTCCTACATTTCTTAAACAATTTCATATTCAGTTGTTTGTGCTTTCGATATGTGACAATATTTGACAATAAGTTTCTGACTCTTAAGTTTTGTTCCTGTTAGGTGCAGCTGGAACTAGTTTCCACAGCGACTGAGCCTGACATGACCACTCCAATGTTAAAGCCATCCTCATATGAGCACCAAGACAATCAGCGTCAACCCAGCCTCATCCATAACAGCAAACACAGCCGTTTCTCTCTCGGCAACAACAGCCACCACAGTTCGCCTGTTGGGAACCTGACGCCTCGCAGCAGAGACTATCGGCAGTCTGCAGAGACTTTCCAGTTGAAAGCGGCCCTTTCATGTGGGACAGAAAGGGGCTACCGTCAATCATACACCTCTGTCTGCTCATCCAGCAACCAGATTTCAGATGCGCGGTCATCATCCAACCATGGTCAGGTGTCGGCTACACAGCTGAGCAGTGTTGGGATTATTGATTGTATGTCTCCTTCCTCTTCTTCCCACTCCCCTAGCAGGGTGGAAGGAGGTGAGTGCAGGGCTCCTGACTACCTTCTGTCCCGCTCTGTGGACCACCTGGAGCGTCCCAACCCTCCGTCGCTTTCTCGGCCCGGTCAGCTGCTTTGTTGTGGCTCCGTAGATCTGCTGAGTGCAGGGGAAGGCTACTCAAGAGTGCGTCCCACACTAGTAATCCCAGCACACTACATGCGCCTTCCTGGGGAGCACCCTCTGTCTGGTCAGGCCCTCCTGCTGCAGGCTGACCAGCAGAGTGACTTAGAGACAATCCAGGCTGAGCTCAATGCCTCACATTCTCAGCAGCCTCTAGGGCAAACCCCAATAGACTGCAGCCCAGGGTCCATCAAACAGGTTGATGGAGAAGGTCTTGGCTTGTCAGAGTCTCTGTCTATGCCATCAGCACTTGGAGAAACAGCTCTTATGGAAATCAACAAAGAGGATACCTTGCTGGCTGAAAAGACTTTAATGGAGCTGAGAGGAGGGAAACCTCTGCCTCACCCACGAGCTTGGTTTGTGTCATTGGATGGACGTTCTAATGCTCATATCCGACACTCATACATCGACCTCCAGCGTGCAGGATGCCATGGCAACATACAAAGTTCAGGAAGTCAGCAAGATAATGGTAGCAATGGGAGACACGGCAACAGCAATGATGCCAGTCTAGACTCGGGTGTGGACTTGAATGAGCCAAGAGTTGGACGGAGGGGGAGGGATGCAGAGCGGGAGGAAAGGGAGATAGAGAAAGACAGAACAAAGAGTCCAACACCAGCCATGGCCTACACTCAGCTGGTGTATGTTGACGATCTGGATGGGGGAGGCAGCGAAGAGGAAAAGTGGAGCCCCCAAGATGGCAAAACGAGACCGACCCTGTCAGAGGAAGCAGAGGGTAACAGAGAGAATAAAAAGCAGGGGGATGTGGAGGGGGAGACATCTGAGGGAATACAAATACAAGAGGAACTGCCCTCACTTTCTCCAGTGTCCCCTGATTCTCCTCCCCCATTGCCAACACCAGAGGGAGTGACTTACAGGACTGATCATGCATTGCTGTCAGTCTCCCCAGATGATGATGCAGCACGTGAAGATGGAGAGGAGGAGAAGAAAAGCCCCTGGCAGAGGAGGGAAGAGCGACCCCTGCTGGCTTTCAACCTCAAATAACCATTAAGAAAGGTTCAATTTTTCAAGTCTGTTTCAATATAATACTTAAAATCCAACACTGAGTGTTTTTAAGTGCTGTTCCTTTTGTCCATACTGACTCTTGTAAAGTGATATAAGTAAAACAGCCCAGTCCTCATTCTGTCAAAAATAATTCTGCACTTAATAAGTTAGTCAGGTGGGATATAAGCAGGCTAAGTTTAAAATGCTATATTAAATGTAAGAAAGGGAGTTTTATACAAAATATGATTATTTTGACGATACTCTGCTTGTCTTACTTGATAGTGCAGAAGACCTGAATTGCACAGAGTGAGGACTGAGGATTTTACTACCCATATTTTAAACTAAAATCACCTAAGCAGAGGATCTTTTTTCAGCCAGTATGAAGAAGACGAAAGATTAGGCAAGAAATTCTATTAATTTACCTTCTCTCCTCTGCTGCTCAGAACATAAATACCATGAAGGATGTATCTGTTTAAACTGACGCTCTTTCTTTGGAATACAGCACTGAGAAACTATGTCAGCACTGGGATCTGTTCCTCTCCAGAAGTGAACCATTTGGATCCCTCATGAACTTTAAGCAACATTTATGGATGACAACCGTTTGTCATCCTCATGACACTATATGAACACAGCACTCATCAGGGAGGAGTCAGGACAGTACTCATTACCTGAGGGAGATAAATAAACTTTGGAGCAAGAAATTAATATACCTTATGCACAACAAATATATGCCTTTTTTCATATCTATGAATAGCCTTGTAAGCATAAACGAACTGTGGTAGAAAAGGTTAATGGGTAGTTATCACAAAATCTTGACCACAGGAAACTTTTTTTTTTGAGCCATATTGGCCTGATTTCAATATACTACAAGCAATTGAATTTAGATTAATATCCAAATTGAACTATAGTGACTATTTGTGGAACAAATGTGCAAAACAGGGCGTGTGATTCTATTCCTGACAGCCTATTAAGAATCTCGTAGTGTGTTCCATGATCTACTTTGACCACTAAAGCAGTATCAGCCTTGACGTAAACTTGTAAATCCTGCATTTAGAATGGTTTTGTTGCTAGAGTTCAATCTAGCCCGTCAGAGGGCTCTGTGGGTGTTTCCATGAACTCCACATGGGATGACGTTTTGGGGTTGATGAAATTTAACCACTACCTGTTTTTCAGCATAATCAGATAATGCTACACACCACTTTGCTGTTTGGATACTAATGTGTTACCACTACAGAGGTATAGTTCCACCCTAAATAATCATGAGGTCTGATAATATGAAGGGTTTTGTAATTGCTGAACCACTGACTTGCATATTTTTGCTCTTAAGGCTATGCATAATTTTTATACAGCTGCCTGAAATGCCTTTTTTTTTTTTTTTTGTAAATTTCAATCCCTTCTATTTTTATTGCCAACATGAAGTATTTTACCTGAAAATGGCCGATTTTTATTTCTTTTAATATGTTAAGGGCTTTTTTTCCTTACCTGTCTCATTGTTAAAGTTAAAACAAAGCTGAAAACACACTGTTAGCTGTATTTCACCTTTATTTTCACCACCCCCCACGATCCAAGTGCCTTCAAATAACCTTTTTCTGCAAGAAATTTGTTGACTATGTGACCTTATTTATTTCTAACCTTCTTTTGCCTTCAGCTTTTCTCCTCTACCTCAATCCTCTCTTTCTCTCTTGCTTGTGAAAGAAGCATGCAGTAAACCTTCCTCAACACTAGCATATTACAAGCTACACTGCAGACTTCTCAGAAAATGTCTACCAGCTGCTGCTGCTGCAATTGTAAAATCCTCTACAGTAATCAGCAAGGCACCAATTTCTCTCAGAGTAAGCAGTTAAGTATTTGCAGAAGTTTCCAGTGTAACACTGGAAAGATTAAGCTAAGTGTGATTATATGTGAAGCTACACTGCAGGTTATTTCAGTGCATTTTCTTATTTTTTATGTTTTTAAGGGGGGTTAATGTTTGTACTGGGGGTAGTGTCAGTCTGTGATGCGAAATTTGATTGTCAGGTGGAGAAATGATCAATATACATCCAATCAAAATTCATGTAGTCATAGCAATCATATTATAGAGTGTGTGTATAGCTCTTTACTCGCCTCTTCCTGACCAGAATAATGTGCGAACTGGTGTTGTGAATGGCATTTTTATTTTTCTCCTAGTATCCCACAACAACCTCCAGTTTTTGGTTGGAGTAGCAATACAGCATCCTGAGTGTGTAAATTGGTTGCTTGCATTATATTTGAAGCTTATTATTCAGAATAAACAGACAAACTGGAAATATTTGTGTGTGTGTGTCTGTGTGCAAACCTGCATGAGAAGATCTGAGCATCACCTTAGTTTTTGATGTCGGTAATTTCACCTTCACACCTACAGACTAATACTTACCGCAATTCTGTCGGATACTGGCAGTATCAAACTGATAGATCTGTGCCTCGTTAGTTTGCTCCAAACGGACATTAATTAGGATTTTTACAACTTCCATTCATGTTTGAAGCAAAAAGCTAAACTTAAGATGTAAATTCGACACCCTACTGTAAAACTTGTGTTTATGTCGCATCTCATTTCAGCCATGTCTCATCGTTTTACCATGTTTATTTTTCTTATGTTCTGGCAAATGGTCTTTAGTATTGATAAAATAGCTGCTACATCTTAGTGAAAAAAAAAAAAATCTAATAATTAGTCCCACTTTTTATGTCAGTTTCCTTCAAGAAAACTTAAGTTTTTAAATCAAATTATCTCAAACTCACAAAGAAAAACAAGTTTGGTGCTGTTGTGGGCATAGAAGATCTGGTCCTCTGTAAATGGATGAACAAAGAAACAGGCCCCTGCTTTCAGATGAGTACAAGGACTGTAGACCAAAAGATAGACTAAAAGATAAACGAATCACCATTCAATTCCTTGTATTTTAAGTTCAGGGATATTTAGGATATATTTTCATTTTAATAATTCATGCTTGTGAACATTTTTCTATTTAGGTAATTTTGTTAGTTTTTTCTGTCATACTGTTCCTTATTTAGATTGTTTTACGTTTCAGTTTTTTTTTTTTTTTTTTTCCTTTTTATTTTGAAGCTGTTGATTGTTGTGTTTTTTATTGAGAATTTTCTGTCTCTGTGAAATTTAGCATCTCTTTATTATTTATTTATTTGCCACTTTGACTCCTTTTATTTCATGGGTCTATATCCGGCGGACCAGTTTCATAGCATGTGAATGGGTAATTTAACTACATTTCTGTATTGATTTCCAAAACCTTACATCATTACTGTTGGTAAACGTTCATGTTCTGAAGTTAGTTTTTAGATTTAAACTAAGAGTTTTGTCTGTAAAGTGGATAACAATTTACTCTTGGTTCCCCCTAACAGAATTACATGTTCATATGTAGGAGTTTAACGCTGCCCGCCGTCTTTGGCCTCCAGGGGGCGCCGTTTCTTCGATAGTTTCTTTGTTTTGCTTTTTTTTTTCCATCTCTTGTCCGCTACCCGTGAGCTCAGTTAAAGGGTGGCTGGTTGTTTAAAAAAAAACAAAACATTTTTGTCATGGCGGAGGACAGTGAATCCGCAGCCAGTCAGCAAAGCCTGGAGCTGGACGACCAGGATACCTGTGGGATAGACGGAGACAACGAGGAAGAGAATGAACATATGCAGGGGTGAGGGTGGCCTGTACGGTCCGACTGGGAAACGCAGTAACGTTATTTCAAGCAGCCTGTTTATGTGAGGCTAGCTCAGCTAGCAGCTAATGTTAGCTGACACAAACACAACCAAGCTGCAAAAAATACCGTCATTTATAATAAGAAGTGTTTTTCTCAAGTATGCGAGGCAATGTGGCCATTACAAATTGTTTTTCCGCACATTTATGCACCCAGGTAGCGTCCCGACTGAATGACATGATGGCCAGCCATTAGGACAAACCGTTAGTTAGCTAACAGCAAGTAGCTCAGCTGTCATTCGTTGCTATGGTAGCTAACGTTAGCATTGTGTGTGAGTCCACAAAGTCAGTCTCCGTCTATTGCTGACCTGTATGTCTGTTTTCATATCTGTAGCAGTCCAGGGGGTGATTTGGGAGCCAAGAGAAAGAAGAAGAAGCAGAAGAGGAAGAAAGAGAAGCCAAGCTCAGGGGGAGCCAAATCTGACTCTGCCTCTGACTCTCAGGAGATAAAGGTGTGATGATGATGATAGTCTTGGTAGTGAAATGTGCACAAACCCTTTCAGAGCACGAGCTACCAAACAAAACCGTTACAAGACAGAAATCCAGGTAGCAAGTTAGTAGCAAAGACCGAATCATTGTCCATATACAGATAAACTGCAATCCAAGGGAAATACACAGTAAACGTTATAATGCAATGGCGCTGATTCCGAAATAACCCAAGTTATTTTGGCAACTTTAATCATTATGGTAGTAACCCACAGGCTTGAGGGAAATTGCTGTCATTCTTGTATTTTTGCACAGATACTGCTAGAGCTATCATAAACATGATCTCCATGATATTTGACTCTTAATTATAATTTTATGGATTCACAGCAGGAGAGCAAAACGGTGGTTAACATTGATAAGTGAGAGAAACATCACATTTTTATTAGTTTCACTGAAATGATTTTATACAGAATAAGGAAGGCTATTATGCAAAATGATTACAATCGGGTGATTATTTAAAAAAGTGATAGGCGTACTCAATAACTGGTGTGAAAAATCAGGATAAACCAATGTTGGAGATTTTTGAAGCATGAACACTACATACACTTAACACTACAGGCTATTGCTTCCCCGACCTTAGAAAAAGTATGACCATGTTTAGATCTTTATGCAGAAATATGTAAATATGTAATCATGAATGAAAGGAAGCAAAAAACAGTAAGTTGCATGTAATACAGATTTAAACGTTGGAATAGTCAAATATACAAGCACACCCTTAACAAGGTCAACACTCAGTGCGGATAGATATTCACAATAGAACTTGTGGACATGAATTAATATAAAAGCAATTTACAGATAATATTTAGTTGCCAATGATTTGATCTGAAAGGCAAAAATAAACCTGTGTTGATCCCTTGTAAGGTTCAGAGTATATGTTTAGATATTTCTTTTTTTGTTGTTGTTGTTGTTTTATACTTTTGTGTCTATATTATGTTGGGCATTCATGCTTTTGCATAATGATGGATGCAAACTGCACATTTTGCTTCATATTGTCCTCAGACCTATTTACATACATGCCCCTTCTTTGCATTCAGAACCCTGGCCTGCCTATTCAGAAGCTGCAGGACATCCAAAGAGCCATGGAACTGCTGTCCTGTCAGGGTCCAGCAAAGAGCATCGATGAGGCAGCCAAGCATAAGTACCAATTCTGGGACACTCAGCCTGTCCCAAAATTAAGTAAGTGCCAAATAAAATTATGCAGAATCAACAAGTGCAGTGTTTATTTATTTTATAGATTTTTTTTTTTTTTTTAAATAATTTTCTGAATAATTTTGTTGCAGAAATGCAGGAGGAAGTTATGGCCTTAATTTGGTATCATAAACAGTGTCACTGGTGCCCTCTACTGGTTTTATTTCATGAATCTGAGTTGCTCAAACTCGATGTCCAAAAAGTATGTCAGCTGTGATGTACAGTAAGGGTCCAGGCATTTTAATTAGGATATCTTCAGTGGTTTTAGATGAAGATATTTCCACATTTATTGCCCAATAGTTGCCCTTTTTTGTGGTTAATTATCTTGTAAGAGAACAGCATGATGTGCAATAAAATGGTGAAGATTGGAAACTGACATACATTTGCATTCAGAGAGAGTCTAATAAAGTTCACCTGTAAAGGTTGTAGTACAATTCAGGTACATTCTGACATCACAGAATATACCTAACTTTTTTGTGAGTATATTTATTATTCACTGTGAGCTTTGCTATTTTTGTAGATGAAGTTGTGACGAGTCACGGGCCAATTGAAGCTGACAAAGAAAACATCAGACAGGAGCCATATTCTTTACCTCAAGGCTTTATGTGGGACACTTTGGATCTCAGCAATGCAGATATTGTAAGTGGACAGCTTATCTACAGCACTTAAAAATGATAATATAAAGAAAAAATTAATAATTAGCCATGTCTTTCTTTTTCAGCTGAAGGAGTTGTACACATTGCTAAATGAAAACTATGTAGAGGATGATGATAACATGTTCAGATTTGATTATTCCCCTAGCTTTCTGAGATGGTAAGGAATTTTAATGGGCTTTTTAAAAATCTCTCATTGTATATGTTTATTCTGTTGCTAAATGTCTCCTGTTGTCTGCTGTCAGGGCTCTACGTCCGCCTGGCTGGTTACCACAGTGGCACTGCGGAGTGAGAGTGTCCTCAAACAAGAAGCTTGTTGGCTTCATCAGTGCCATCCCTGCAGATATACGCATCTATGATACGTGAGTGCTCCCAATATAAACATTTGGAGCAAGATATGAATTAATGGAAACCCTTTTGCTCTAATGCACTGCCCATCTTCTTTGGCCATGTTGCTGCAGGATAAAGAAGATGGTAGAAATCAACTTCCTGTGTGTTCATAAGAAGCTCCGTTCAAAGCGTGTTGCTCCTGTTCTTATCAGAGAGATAACAAGGAGGGTGAACTTAGAAGGAATATTTCAGGCAGTTTACACTGCTGGAGTTGTACTGCCTAAACCTGTGTCTACATGCAGGTATGACATGATGCATTCAAAATTACAGGACATGGTGTCTGAAAGAAGTTACATCTGATCTTGTATTCTCTGTCCAGGTATTGGCATCGATCACTGAACCCCAGAAAGCTTGTGGAAGTAAAATTCTCCCATCTGAGCAGAAACATGACTCTACAACGAACCATGAAACTTTATAGGCTACCAGATGTAAGAACTAGCGCCTTCTAGTCAAAAATCTCTTTGCTTTTTTTATAAATGGAAGAAACTCAGCAATTTTCTCTTGTTCTCTCCACCACATGCAGAGTACCAAGACGGCAGGTCTGCGGCCGATGGAGAGGCGTGACATCGGACAGGTCACTGATCTGCTACAGAAATACTTGAAACGGTTCCAGCTTGCACCTTCAATGGCTGAAGAGGAGGTGGCTCACTGGTTCTTACCGCAGGAAAACATAATCGACACATATGTTGTAGAGGTATATGGACTTGTCCTCAAAGATGCACTATATAACTTTCCGATCTTAAATCTTACCATTCCTGATTCGTTTGGTGGCACAGTGACATTTTATTATGTACATTTCTGGAGCCATTGTTGCCCATCAGCCCCCGAGGCTGAGAAACGACACTTAACAACTTTTGCTTCTGTATGACGTTGCAGCTGAGTTTCGCTTTATGGTGCGTAAAGTGAAACTTGCTAACGTCACGCAAGCAAGCAGATATCAACACACTGGCTGCTTTAAACACACACTGTAGCTGATTTTGCAAAGAAATGTAAGAAGACATTATCAGCGGAAGAGAGGAAAAGAAAGAGACAGAGCAAGAGATAAGACAAGACTCAACATAGAACTCACTTTTACTCTGTCTGGCTCACAGTACAGGTAGGATGCAAGACTGATGCCAAATTAGCCTTCGATAGGGGGTATGTCACTGAGAAAAAGTTTTGTAGTGCATCTTTAAGCTGTTTACTTCTGACTCTTGTATTTTACAAACAACTGATGTACTTGACTCTTTCTTAGGGTGCAGATGGCGTGCTGACAGATTTTACTAGTTTCTACACTTTGCCTTCGACTGTGATGCATCACCCTCTCCATAGGACCCTGAAGGCAGCGTACTCTTTCTACAATGTTCATACACAAACACCACTACTGGACCTAGTGAATGATGCACTGATCCTGGCCAAACTGGTAATGTTATTGTCTACCATAACACATGTGCCACTAAATTAAGTCTTTAAAAGTATTATCACCTGATAATGTTAGAATAAAAAGATAAGATTTCTTTATTATTTCCTAATTTAAAACAGGACTTTTCTTTCTTTTCTTTTTTTACTGTGGGACTTACTATGTTCATTCTTTGTGTTTAACAGAAAGGTTTTGATGTGTTCAATGCCTTGGATCTAATGGAGAATAAGGTGTTTCTGGAGAAGCTGAAGTTTGGGATAGGAGATGGAAATCTGCAGTATTACCTCTACAACTGGAAATGTCCCCCTATGGACCCTGATAAGGTCAGCAGCATGGCTTTGCCCTAGAAGGCTGAGCACATCACCTCATTCAACATTTGGTGAATGAATTAAATAATACATTGCTCCTTGATTTACGTAGCAGTGTAGATGTGGACAGTAAATAATTGAGCTTTATATAATACTTACGTTTTCAGCTTAAACCATCACAAGTTATGGGGAATGAAAAGTTGTAGTCAGATAAGTTAGCTCTTCTGCTGAATGTGGATCACTTTCTGACTTTTAATTCCCAGAGGCTCAGTTGTGATAAATAAGGCTGTAAAAGTGAAAAATATCTTGTAGGTGTTGGTATATTTGCATAAGGATATGTGTATGTTGTCCATTTCTATCATAATGTTTTAAATGTGGGATTCTTGGCTGGAGTATTTGAAGTGTTTCCAGACCATGTCATTTTTTTCGTTGGATTGTAGGTGACTGTCTTGACAGTGATGTCAAAATCCTTTCTTTGATTGCTATGTCATGCAGGTTTTACGTGTTACCTGCTTTGACACACCTGGCTTAAAATAACAGGTCATTGTGAAGAACGTGACCAGAGAAATTTTATTTGTACAGCAAATTGGATGTACAACCAAAAGCTTTACGGGCACAGAGGATCATTAAAAAGTACATTGAAAACAAACTTGAAAAAGAAATTAAAGACAGAAAAAGCTAAAATAAAATGCTAGAAATAAAAGTTACAGTGTGAGAAGTGACAATTATTTTGATAAAAGGCAGCAAATGGAAAAGTTTTTAATCTTGATTTAAAGCACCTGAGAGTTTCAGCAGACCTGCAGTTTTGTGGGACTTGTTTCCACACGTGAGAAGCACTAAAGCTGAACGCTGCATCTCCATGTTTAGTTCTGACTCTGGGAACAGAAAATAGATTTGACCCTGATGACCTGAGGGATCTGGTTGGTTCACAACGAACCAGAAGATCCTTAATGTATTTTGGTCCTAAACCATTTAGTGCTTTGTAAACTAAGAGCAGGATTTTGAAGTCAGCTCTTCGTACAGACAGGAAGCCAGGGTAAAAATCTGAGGACTGGAGTTTTATGATCTACTTTCCTGGTTTTAGTGAGGACTCAAGCAGCAGCGTTCTGGACTAATTTCAGCTGTCTGATGGATTTTTAGGAGGCCTGTGAGGACAGCATTACAGTAGTCCAGTCTGCTAAAGATAAACGCATGGATAAGTTTTTCTAAATCCTGCTGAGTCATCAGTCTTTTAATTCTTAATATGTTCTTTAAGTGATAACTTCTGACTTCACAAACATTATAACTGCTAAAATTCAGGTCTGAGTCCATGACTACCCCCAGATTTCTGGCTTGGTTGTTAGTTTTTAACTTAGCTGTATTGAAGCTGAGTTCTGACTTTTAATCTTTCTTCCTTGGCTCCAAAAACTATTTCAGTTTTGTCTTCATTTAACTGAAGGAAGTTCTGGCACATCCAGTCTTTAATTTGATCGATACAGTTGATCAGTGTTTGAATCAGACTGTAGTCTCCTGGTGAGATGGTTATGTAGATTTGTGTGTCATCAGCATAACTGTGGTAACATATTTAGTTATTTTTAATTATTTGAGGTTGTGGGTGCATCTAGATGTTGAACAACAGTGATCCCAGGATGGCGCTTTGGGGAACTCCACAGGTTATTTTAGTTCACTCAGATTTATTGTTACCTATAGACACAAAGTAGTCACTGTCTTTTAAATGGGACTCAAACCAATTAATTGTGGTGCTAGAAAGTCCAACCCAGTTTTTCAGATGGTCTAGTAAGATGTTATGGTTGACAGTGTCAAATGCAGCACTGAGATCCAGTTCTACAAGGACTGAAATGTTTCAGCTATCTGTGCTCAAGTGGATGGATGTCATTGAAGGCCTTAACTAGAGCAGTCTCAGTGCTGTGCTGTGGCCAAAAACCTGACTGGTAGACATCAAATCAGTTGTTTGTTGGGAAGTTTTATCTTTTTTTGAAAGACACCTTTTTCTATAATCTTTCTAAAAATGTGGAGATTTGATATCAGCCTATAGGACCAGAATTTGACACCTGTGTTGTACAAGGTTTTCACTTTGTCTTGTTTTAACAGTGGTTTTATCAAGTGCTTGTCAAGTTTTTTTTTTTTTTTTATCTCAGATTAAAGCTTTAATGTAAGCTGTATTACACCGGATCGTTCAGCTTTTCTCCCTGGTAATAATATGTGTTTAATATGTGTATTTGCAGATTTTTGCACACTCGTCTAACAACAGGTTGATCTTTGTGTTTAAGGTTGGACTCGTCCTTCAGTAGCAGCTCTCTTCACAGCTGCTACGTAAACACACACGGTTGTCTGTGACCTCTGGATAATCCTAACCTGGACATGCAGGTCACCCAAGCTCGACAATGAGAACTACAACATTAAAACTAGCCTGGTGACCAAGTGGTGGTTTGACCAGCACTTGTGTCATCAAGAGCATTCTCAGACCACCTGGAGGTGAAAACTCTTAAATCATCATCCTGAATGTGAAGTCATGCTATGCCTGAGATATTCATACAGTCCAACACTCCTGACCTGCATTTAAAAGACAACCAGTTCAAGAGGATGCCTTGACATTGTGCATTTTCTTTAGTTCTTCATTTTCAACAGGCAGTTGTGAGAGGCTGGCATGTCTTTAAGTTTACTGGAACTATGTAAATGATAATCAACAAGAAAACAAGACCAGATATAGTTAACTACTTTTTACTTTTGTTATCCTCTCCAAACAGTTGTGTCGCTGCTCCGCATATCGTCTCCCTCCTCTTTCTTGTCTTGGTCAGTCATGTGTCTCTGCTGGCTGTTTTTGGCCTCAGTAGAAATAGAAATGCTGAGAAGTGTTTCTGACACATTAAGAAACACAATGATTCCAGCAACAACAAAAAAAATCTTTTAAAAAATAAACTTGGTCACATATAAAGCTACACAAACAGTGTCAAGTAACACACGAACAAGAAGGGTGTCATCCACCTGGTGCATTGATATACATGTTTCTGTTTAAAAAAAAAAGATATATAGTTGACTGTACATTTAAAGTCAGATCATATTTATTCCTGTAGTGTGAGTTTGGAATTTGGTAGTGCTGATCCAACGCATTTTCCTCATAAGTTATTTAAAAGTCAGAGTTTTTTCAAAGTGGGTCAAAATTGTTTCTAATGAAGAATGTATTGCATTGATGAAGCACAATTTTCTGAGTTTGTAAACAAGCAAAAGGACCCTTATTTGGAGGATCTGATCCCACAACACAGGGGTTGGAGTGTACACTTTACAACTTTCGTTTTTACTTGTGATGGAAGCTGTTTTTATGTTATGAATCTGTCTAGAGCTGAGCTTTTTATTACAACTTTACACCCATATGTGTGGTAATGAATACTGTTGAAGTCATTCAGGTTGTTGAACGCAACATTGTACGGTTATTTGCATGGCACTGTTGTGCTGTTAGGTTACCAAAGCTGTTGATAGTAGCAGAATAAAGTTGAGATGGCCAGTGCAAAAGTAGGGCAGTGAGAATTAAAAGCAGCAAACTAGACTTGAGTTTTGTACAAGTAGTTTCTGTTTAGAAGCTGTTTTATTATGTTAAAATAGCTTGTTTACTTGGAAACGAGGGTTTTTAAGCAGCCAGTGTTTGTTTTCTTCTTTTGATTTAATCATTGCCAGAGCAAGCCTTTGCTGCAAAGAAGTGAACAAGCCGCAACACTTCTTAAAAACACAAATTCACTAATCTGCTCGCCTGCAATGAGGTGTTAAATATGTTAAATAGAATTGAGTTCAACACCTAATAATTTAGTGGCAGGTACAGTGGCTGAATAAACCAGAATAAACCATAAATCAGGTTGTGAGCATGTTAAGGTCTATTTGTATTGACTTCTCTGGATTTATTTTTTTTCATGGTACTGTACTTTGTGTGGCAGAAAGATATCCGGTAGGTCCTTTTTATTTTAGTGTTGTGCAGCTAAATGTGTGAAAGTCGTGATATTTGTAACTGTACATTTCAAAATGTCTTAAAACACAATTTCCGTCCTTTACTGAAAATTCCTGTTTAATAGGCAACATACACAACGACTTTTGATGGCATTTGGCAGTTCTTTGGTGCTTCAGTGAGCAGGATAAAGATCTTGAGCCAAAAGTTTTGTTAGACCACTTGTTCTAAGGTTGAACCACCCGGTTCCTCATACTGAACTGTTTTAAATTATTTTTGAGTCAATATTTGGTGTTTCTGCATAACTTAAGAAGTGAAGGCTGCTTCTGTTTTTTTTTATTTGTCATTATTTTTGTAGTCGATGTAACTGTTTTACATTCCTTTATAGATTATCCAGAAAGGGACAAATGACAATTAATGCTTCAAGGGTAGAAAAAAATATTTTTTTCCAAATTTTGAATGAGTTAAAATCAGAGACAGATGTTATTGGCATTAATTTTAAAAAAGGGTTACTACTGAGTCAGCGGTGTGCCTCCTGGATGCTGTTACAGATGTGTTGCTTGCAGCTGTTTGAATGAACTTGGAGCATGTCAGTTTTGCTGCTGTGATGATTTTTATAGCATTGATGTTACAAGCCACAACCTTTAGTGAGAACTCAACCCGAAGTACCTGCCTTATTTAAAAGAGGTTTTGTTTTCTAGATGAGGGAGTGGGGTGTGCTTTTGAAATGACATACAGCTTAACTGAAGAACAATATTTTTATTCAATACCATTGTAAGCTGTGGAAAAGCTAAAGAACCTGTACCAGCATCATTTAGACATGGCCCCATGCAAATAACCTGTTTCAACACGTCAGCTATACCAGCATGGATATTTGATTGAATAAACTCACTTTAAAAAGGAACATGGGTCAAGCCTGATTTCTTTAAAATGTGTCTGATGTAACAAACAGCATAAGTCTTTTTGGCTTAAAATAGTAGGAAAGATTTATATTAATAATTACCTACATTATCTGCAATATTAGAAGATATTTAGTGTCTAAATTGTGGATCAATAATGAGGAATCATTTTAACTCCTCTTGATCTGAACATTAGTTTAATGTACACTCACCACTTAGAAAACACTTCTGCAATTTAATGTGATCTAATCCAACAGCTTCCAGTGGCTGATGGTGAAGTAAACTGAGATGTACTTGCCTAAAAAAAAACTAAAAATGCAATTAAATAAACTTAATAGAAATGAACATTAATGTTATAAATTCAGCAAATAAGCATCATGCAGCCTCCAGTGTTAGTTTTCCATGTTTCCACAAAGGTAAAATAAACAGATTTGCAACCAACAACAGTTTTCACAATCAGAATTTTTCTTGATTTAATCACAAAAACTGAAAAATCATTGCTTTCCCTTAAAAAAGTTAAGAAGTAAATGATTTGGCACTAGTTTAAAACTCATCTCCAACATGCATGCATTTAAACCTTTACCAAAATAAAAGCCTAATCTGCCAGCCTTTGGGGCCGGAGTTTCCAGATGACCAATGTGAATTCAAATAAAACAATCTAAGAAAAAGTAACTCATGTACACACTAAGACTATGCTATGATGAGGCAATGTATCTACAGAAAACACTCAGATGGCAAAAAGAACAAAAGAAAACATTGGCACCTGCTTGTCTAAAATATACAAAAGCATGGGAATGATTCTTTAATGAGCCAGGCAGTGTGCCTTTTTATTTGACAGGCTTTTTCTTCGTTTTTAGTTTTCTTTTCTTTGCAGGGTTGGCAACAATCCTCTTCACTTTGAGAGGCTCCAGAGTGCAGGACGTTGGAGATTCTGTGACATCTTCAGATTCACCCTCCAGTTTCCGTTTCTGACCTCTCATCTGACCAGCTGCTTCCTTTTCCTCTTCCACACCAGTGTGGCGTTCAGGTGTTATTCTGGGTCCGGCCCCATGCAGCCATGTAAGATCTACTGACGGCACTCTTGGTTTAATAGCATCAACGGTGTCCTTGAATATTTCCTTGTCTGTAGAAAAGCACTGTCTAAATCCCAGTGCGAGGACACTTTTCAACCCCAGCGACTCTGAAACACTCCGACTCAGACAAGGCACCTGGCAGGCTGGCACACCTCTTGTTGCACTTAGAGCTATCAGGTGATCTGTCATATATTTTGGTCTGACAGACTTGCACACGAGTAGCAGTCTGAGCTCATTCCTCTCCAGAGCTTTGGTGACTTCGTTGATGCCGATGGCCAGCTGTCGTCTTGCTGCCACATCTGTCCAGCCATTTCTGATGGTTTCATGCTCCTGTTTGTCCTGACTGACCGCTTCAGGTTTAGATGCAGGCTGCTGCTCTCTCTTTTTTCTCCATGGACGAAACACTTTCAACTCCTTTTTCTCCAGACCTGTGGAGATTAATTTGTCCTTCAAAGTTTCCAGAATGAAATGTATGTCTTTCTGCGGAAGAGGGCTCCATGTTGGGGTGAAGGGTGAAGTGAAGGAGGTCTTTGTAGGAATCTGTTTTTTGTGATCCTTCTTAACTTGCTTTCCTGGAGTGGCCATGTCTCATCTAAAGTCATAACAAGAAGAGAATTTTAAGTAAAATAAGACATGAAGATTAAACATGAAGATTAAACATGAAGATTTACGGTATCAACTTTTTTTTTCTCTTATTGGCATCTTTACGGTTGCTAAGTCTGAAGCTGAAATTTTAGTTGCTGTGAGGCCAGTACTAACATCCTCTTTGTTAAGTATTACAGCTTTTGGTGTAGCAGCTAGGATTCTTTAAGTTCTTGCCTGTGAGATTTTTCCTGGTCTTGCAAAAGACTTCTACGAGAGTCTTGGTCTGTCTGTCTGCAATGCAGCCATTTTGTTCACAATTAATTAAATCGGTTTTTTCTCTCTACCTGTGAAATGTTCTCTGTCACTGGCTGCAACGGGAGCCCAAATTTCAATCGCTCCTGACCAATATTTAAGATGGAGTTTTCATGAATTTCCAACCTTCAACATAATGAGCAAATTATTTAATTTTATTTTAAACTTCAGATTCTTTGCAGTGGTTTGACACTGAATTTTGTTCTGGGATGCAGGAAAGGAGGACGTCGCCACCAGACCTGTCTAGCTGTCTACCCCTCAATTTAATCATTTTTTTACTGCCTTAGAAACACACACCATGTGTTTTTAAAGTGTGTGTTTTGGCTGCGACCTTCCTCTGCCTCCTTCTGTCTGGACGAATTGCCATTCCTGCTGTGAACTGCCTCGGTTCTCTTCTATGTGGTGGCTGCTGGTTGCCCAGGGTTTGGGGCCCTCTCGGCCTGCCTCTGATCCTTGGAGGCAGCACGGTTGCATTTGCATGGTCAAATCAACACAACTCACCCCTAATGGTTAGTACACACATCTACGTACACCCCTACATACACACATGCAGACACACACCCACACACATACACTCGCTGCTGTTGTGTTCATTGCTGTTCATGGTTTTTACAGTTTTTCTTGTCACAGGTGTCCCCATAGATTGTTGTGTTCTCTTAGAAGACTTTAAGATGTTTACGGCTTCTTTACAGGTGCGGCAGCTGCTTAGTTTCTCTGTTTAGCTTTGATTACAGTCGCTGTGGTTTGATTTCTAGCTTTTGTTTTGTTTTCTCTTTACAATTTTTCTCTTTTCTCTTCTTATTTCTCCCCTATCCACCTTTTTCTTTCTGCTATTTCTCCAGCAGTTATTAGCAAAAACATATTTTAAAATAATAATAAAGAACAACATTTAAGATCCAATGGGAGCTCCATATCCAAAAGGTTCCTCTTGGCAGAGTAAACTTGTTCAGCACAATATGGCAGCCAGACATCATCATTGTGCTGTAATGAGGCTGGACAGGACAGGTTAAAAAAAAACCTGAAAGGCTTCAGCAGTGTAATAGAAGGAATTTTATTAACGGTTTCTTCCTAACAATCATACAGTAGTATGATTCTTGGACTTCAGGCCTCAACTTGACCTAAACAATATCAGTTGACTGCCATTTCTTAATAACAGATTTGATACTTAAAGAAGCGCTATGAGAACACACAACTTTTGAGGTGCCAAACGTTTGAATTATACGGAAGCCGACAGTGGTCGCACGATATTTTAAAAGCCGTTTTTTCGCGATACCGACATAAAAACAGAGCTCTTCTCAGTACAGTCAAGCCAGCAACGGACGCAAGCTGGCGTCTGATCGAGGAACATCATTGGTCAATACTTCTGATTTTACTTCGATCAAGTCTGACAAAGTCTGAACAATTAACCATGTCTGACAATGTTTACCAAATTAACAAGATGATTGAGGTGGGCTCAAAAGTTGGTGGTTAATTACACCTGATTTCATTTAAGACATGTTGTATGGCTATGGTAAATAGTCTGTATTTAGATAGCGCTTTACTGTACATCACATTCACACACACATTCACACACTGATGGAGGAAGCTGCCATGCAAGGCGCTCAACCACGACCAAGCAGGAGCATTTTGGGGTTCGGTGTCTTGCTCAGGGACACACATGTGTAATTCTTTTAAATGAGTGACTGGCAAAAGTTAATTGGTATACAATGTACTGAGGCAGTACGTTGTTCTGTACTCAGGCATCCCAGTAAAAAAAAAACAGTTTTGTTATATCTCGAGAAAACCAATTATCCCATTATCATGAAAAAAACGGAGTTTAAAAACCGTGCCAGCATGAGCGCTCACGGCTTCTGTACAACATCTATCACATAAATTAAGAAAAAGAAATCGCATTATGTAAATCAAAAAATGTAAGGTTTTATTACCTGACTATGAAAGTAGCTCCAGTACTTTTCTGTCTTGATTTCACATTTCCAGTACAACACGGTGCTCAGAGGCCGCGGCCATCTTGCTTTTGAAAATTTCAAACTTTATTTAAAAAAAAAAAACAGACAGATGAAGCAGCGCCGACCAACTTTAAAGGGCCAGCACGACAGTCAACGATTAATCAAAAACATCAAACGTTGTTGACGTGTGTGTGTGTGTGTGTGTGTGTGTGTGTGTGTGTGTGTGTGTGTGTGTGTGTGTGTGTGTGTGTGTGTGTGTGTGTGGCAAGCCGTTTTAACATTTAATAAACGTGACTATCCAGAATTAACATTATAGATATCCACAATTTAATTTTGACTAGTCGTAATTGTATTATAAGATATCTACTATTTCATTCTGACTAGTCAAAAATACAATTAGAGATATCTAATTCATTTTTTACTGATTTTCTTTACTTATTTAAACGGTGGGTGTAAATGAGTAATGTGCATTATAATGTTGGAAAAGAAACTTCATATTTATATTACATAACTCAGAAAAGTTTTAAATCATCTAATAATTCCTACCTCATTTTCATACAATGTAATTACTCAAGCTATGTGTCTGGCATCAGCCTGTAAACCAGAAACTGTAATAATATAGACATCCTTTGAAATGAAGCAAAATATAGCAAATGGGTGAACACTGTTGTAAACGGTTGTTGTTTGTCTACCAGTGTGTGTCTACAGGTCCTGCACTCCCAGCACCTGACTGACTCTCCTCTGAAGCCCTGGGTCATCATGGAGGTCTACAGCATGCAGCAGCTAAAGAAGACTTCTGGATCTGTTCTCGTTGTTCCTCTTGTTGACAACTTTGCACATAGTTTGCACTGTTTTTAGCACAATTGCACGTTATATAGTTTCAGTGTTGCCATGCAAAGATGTGAAATTCTCTCACTACATTACATGAAGATATTTTGCCACAACTTCAATGTTTTTATTATATCATGTGTGCATATTCTGTATTTTCTTTTATTGAAATTTGATCTGTTTAATGTTGTGCTGCTACTGTTTATTCTGACTGAGAATAAACATATGAAAAAGTAAAACTGTCAAGCCTCTCATCCAGTTAACAATCATGTTTTCTATTCAGTGTTTATCTCCACAAGATTTTCTAATGTAATTAAAATTTTATGTAATTTTCATTATCAAACTGACATTGGTTATTTATGTGCTTAAGAGGCAACAGAGAGTCAAAAAGACTTTACAAAAGTCATTGACACACTTTATTATTCATGTTCAAGCCATGTACAAAACCAAAAACCATTTTTGCTGCACAAATAGTATGAAAACTTCCAAGTGTCTGACTGTACATATACATAATCGTCATCATGTGTCTCATCCTCTGTGATCATCTGATCACCTTCTTCTCCAGCCTCTCTGGTCTGTACCTGACCGCTTTCCTCTCCAGCATCATGTGTTCTCTTCATGGTCTGTAGCTCTCCAGTGTCTGCATCCTGGTGGACTCCATCTCTGCTGCTTGCAGTGTCTCTTTCCTTAGCTGATCCGTCTTCTTCATCTTGCAGAGCGTGCAGCATTTGTGGGTGTAACTGATGTGTGTCCCAGATGCAGTGATGGTGCACAGTCTGGATCAGCCTCCATCATTTCATAAGCTGGTTGACCTTCAATCACATATTTTGTGTTATTAAAAAACTAGTTACCATTGGATGCTTCCATTACATTTCACATTCTTAACCACTTAATCCAACCATTTAACCATCCCATCAGATCTCACAGAACACTCTTGGTATTTACCTGTATCTTTATAATCATTCACTCTGTGACGTTTTGATATAAGATGATTAAATAAAATAAATACTGATCAAACAGATGAACCCATTTCTATATTCCTCCCTCTTTGACTCTAGTTTACAAGTGAAGTTAGCCAATGTGAATATAGCGACTTTAAGGAGCCAAATAAAGTATATTCACTAACATTACTTACACAATAAAAACAACAGCAAAAAAAAAAAAAAAAAACTCTCCTATTTGCCTTTATGAAAATGCCCAGAGGAAACACGCATGAAAGGAGATGTGATGATGGACGTGGTGTCCTTCCCTCACCGCTGCGACCGGTGTTGTGCCGAAAAAAGCACCCCTGTCATGAAAATCACCCCCTCTCAAGGAACCTTACCAAAAGCCTGAACTAACCTATATATATATATGTATAACGCAGAAAAACAATGGTCTGTATATGGTTAATCATCAGTGTTTGACTTCTTTTCTCTGTGTGATATATATTTTTCTTTTTTGCAGCAGGTTAGTTCAGGCTTTTGGTAAGGCGAGATGCAGTTACTGTTACTTGAGGGGGGTGCTTTTGACGACAGGGGTGCTTTTTTCGGCACGACACCTCCAAAGCCTCTTTTGCAAGTCGGAAACTGAAAAACATCTAACGTTCTGGCTACTTTTCTACCATTAAAGTCGTGTGACTTAGTATGGCAGTCTTTCACACAACACGAGACTCCCATTTTATCAAAGATTATAACAAAGCAAAGACGATGAACAGCTGTTTACAACGTGTAATAAGCCAACATGGCTGGCCGCCGCCCCCGCCTCTCCCATTTTGTTACAGATATCTACAACGTCATTTTGCCTAGTCAAAATTCCAATACAAGATATCTGCAATTACTTTCTGATAAGGCAGATTGAGGATTAACGATATCTGCAATACAAGATATCTCTAATTAAAATCCCTTTTAATATATCTACAAACGAATTATAGATATCTACATCTGATTTATGGATATCTGTAATTCCGATTAAAGATATCTACAATATAATTTTGACTAGTCAAAACTCCAATTCAAGATGTCTATAATGTTATTCTGGCTAGGTAAAACTCATTTTAAGATGTGTCGAAAAACAAATGCAGATATCTTTAATTAAGGAAATTTGGAGATATCTTGAATTGGAATCATGCCAAGTCAAAATTATATTGTAGACAACTTTAATTGGAATTACGGATATCCATAATTCAGATGTAGATATCTGCAATGTGAGTTGTGGATATCTGCAATTTAACTATGACTGTCTGTTATGACACGCCCCATAGACATGAATGGGGAAAGTGACGTCATTTGTCATAGTAAAAATTAAATTGAGGATATCTGTAATTACAATTGTGTATAGGAAGAATTAAATTGTGGATATCTGAAATGTTATTTTTGAATAGGAAGAACTGAATAACAGATATCTGCAACACATATCCTGTCTGGTTATTAAATATTAAAACGGCTTGCCATAGTGTGTGTCTGTGCGCATGTGTGTAAAGGCAGAGAACGAGGCAGCCAATCAGCTCATTTGCAGCTCTCTCCTCCCTTCTCTGCAGCACGCTGCTTGGCGTACAGATATTGCATCGATCAGCTGTGCTGCTATTACAGCTGCGCAGAACCCTGCTCTCTTTTCCTTCATCCACGAAGATGTCACTCGAGGTAAAAGGAAAACTGCTTCTGTTTCTCTTCTTTTTAATTTTTTTATTTATTAATAAGATACATCGTCATTCCCTCAAACTAACAACGAATGTAACGTTGCTATGGGAACGGTTTTTAGATCCTGTTATTATCCATCTTTGACAGTGTACTAGCTAGATGTAAAAAAAAGAAGAAGAAGAAAAAAAAGGGGAACAAAACCAACCTGTCCTTCAAAGAGGACTCTATTCGTTCTCAAGTTCTGTGGTCCTGATGCTGCAGCTACAGTTAATTTAATGTAGATCAAATGTTTGCGTATTAAAAATATTTCAGGAATTGACAATGAATGTCCTACCAGGTAAGAGGTTGTTAGGTTTATATCTATGTTATAAGCATATATAATTATCTGTTCTGCAGTGCCCCAGATCTTTTGTAAAGCAGATTATTCAAGCTGGCACAAAAGTACCAGAGTCTTGAATAAAAGCCCATTGTTTATCTCCAACTTGTGCAACAATTGGTTTCCCAGGCTTTTGACCATGGCTATAATACTATGCTCAAATTTGGGATTCAGTGATGTCTGTAACTAATTAATATGCATATTCTCATGCTGTTTAATTACTATGCATTCCTGCTGCACAAAAGTTGACTGTTTCATATGCCTCACTTAAGAGAGGAAGTAAACATAATTGTTAGATTTTAAATAAATTATAATTACGAAGGCTTACATTTCTTTTCTAACCATCCATAAATATTCAGGCAGAGTTTAAGACAGTGGCAGAAGATGTGAAGAAGGTGAAGACAAGGCCTTCAAACGAGGAGATGCTGACACTGTATGGCCTTTATAAGCAGGCCCTTATTGGAGACATTAACACTGGTATGACATTAATGCACATAGGCCATAAATATCATCAATTAATGCTCCTTGAATTCAGAGTATTTCATTGTTGTGATGTTTTCAATTTGTAGATAAACCTGGAGTATTAGATGCAACAGGAAATGCGAAGTGGAATGCCTGGAATTCAAGGAAAGGTAAGATGTTACAAACATGTAGGTGTAGTC
This sequence comes from Melanotaenia boesemani, assembly GCF_017639745.1. Classification (NCBI taxonomy): domain Eukaryota; kingdom Metazoa; phylum Chordata; class Actinopteri; order Atheriniformes; family Melanotaeniidae; genus Melanotaenia; species Melanotaenia boesemani. The sequence continues at coordinate 19,086,884 of NC_055687.1, read as the reverse complement.
ACTTGCTTTAGAATATAATACTAATTCAGTGGTATAATGTGGAACGATTACAACATTCTTGACAAAGAGTTGATGCTGTACAATGTTTATCATTCATATTAATAACAGCTGATATATTATTTGGTCATACAAAAAGTTAAGGAAAAACTAATATGATTAGGAAAAGTGAAAGGATCACCAAAGCTTGAATACCTATCTCAGTGGGAAATCAACTCACTGGCATTTCATTCCCTAAATCCATGCCACTTGCACAACTTAAACAACAATATATTGATATGTTGTCCTTTCAGTGTAAGTCATTTATGTTTGTGCTCTCTTTCAGGAATTTCCAAGGATGATGCCATGTCAACTTACATTACACATGCTAAGGAAATTATCAGCAAATATGGGATGTAAGACTTAAAAGTCAAGTGGCAGGGTTAATGTAGAATTTATGAAAAGCTACTAATTCACTTACTACAACAAAACTGCTGTTAGTCTTCTGCTGCCAGAGGCCACAATTATGCAAACTTACACTGTAGGTCATATCAAATCTTGTCCCCTTCTTCCTATTTCTTTTTTTTTTTTGTTTGTTTTTTTTTGCTGCAAAATGTTGCTGCATGTATTGATGTCATTGTTTTAAACATTAAGAAACTTCTTGTTTAATTTTTGTAGTTGTTACTAATTTGTTATACAGCGTTATATATTATGTATATCTTGGTTCAAAGAACAACAAATTAAATGTCACCATACATAGTTGGAGTTTTAAATTCTTTGTCTGCACTGTTTTTTGTGTTTTCATGTGTGAACTTTCTTTTTTAAAGTGCAAAATATTAAAAGGAAGCTTAGCAATAATTCTAACATACACACATTAGGATGTGAGCAAGGATTAATAAGATATTCTATAAAAAAGATATATTTTCTGGAGCCACAACTGACTTAGGAGACATAGTATAGGTTATGACCCCTGTGAAGAACGCCAAGCTGTTTGCGTCAGTAGATGGTGATACAGGAAAAACAGGATGCTGGAAGGGAAAACTCTAGCTTTGCACATAAAATTCTCCATCACAAATTTAAAGATCATGTCTTGAAGGAATCTATTCAAACCCAGAAAGAAGGGGTATTATAGATATGAGCATAATCACAGCAGAGGTGTGAAACTCGGAAGTCTTGAGAACTTAGCTGTAGCCCAAGCACTGACACATTGTTGATCATTAAAATAAATATAAAAATAGGCTATTTATTTAGGAATTTGTAATTTCATCTATTTTAATTTACCGAAAAAAACATATTTGTTCATGTTTGTGGTCAATATTATCTCAATTAAACGTGGAGACTACTAATCATAATCTGGTACCTCTTATGTTTGAAGTCTGGTCTTTTAAAATTTAGGTCAAGCTAATGGCCAGCGCATGCGCAGTTACATGTTCTGGGTAACGACGCACACAGACGCAAAGTGGGGTAAAGGTGAAGCCAGTGAGTGTGTCGTTAGGACAACACACTGCACAAGTCTTTCACTCTCTACGCCGATTTAAAAAAAGCTATAACATTTATGCATTAAATCCAAGTCGTCATATCCCGAAGAAGGTGAGCTTACTGAGTTAGCAATAACTTTTCTTGTAAATTAAATAGCTAACCAGCTACGATGCTATGAGGTGTAGCATTAGCTATTTACAGCTGAGTGGAGGAGTTAACTAGCGTTAACCTGCTTACTGAAAGCCTTACATGTTACATAAATTATTAAGAGCCATATAAAACTTGAGAAGCAGTTTACAGAAGTCTGTCTTTCGTCTTAAATTACTAACAGAGATTCAGTTTCGTGGTTGTGAACGGGCTTAATGATGCAGATTTATTAAAGACAGAAACACAATAAGTGAACTTAATTCCTAATATCTCATTGTACTACCATAGGAGCTTGAAAATAAAAGGACGATAAAGCATGATATGACGGGCATTCAACCATCAAAACGTTTGAAGAATGACTTACCTTTGTGCATTTTATATGTTGTATTTTAGATCTTTTTTTCTTTCTGTTTTTAGTCATATTCTTTTATTTATTTTAATGCACTTGTTATTGCTTCTTGCACCCCCCTGTCATGCTTTTAATGTTTTATATAAAGCACTTTGAATTGTCTTGAACATGAAATGTGCTATAAATAAATTTGCCTTGCCTTACCTAAATTACAAATGAATTATTAGAAAGTGGGTGTGAGTTGGTATATTTTAATTCTTGTTTGATTTTCTCCTGTTCGTGTAGTTCTTTTGTAGTACAATGACCATTCAGTTGTAAATCAGTTTGAAAAATCTTAACTTTGTGTAATTCATTTAGTTTAAACACTTGATTTGAGTTTTAGTTATATTTGTTCTTAATAATTTAAAACTACATCATGAATACAGGAATAAATCCTGGAGTGTAGCTTACATTTAACATTTATTTGTGTTTCAGGGGGGAAAAGAAATGGCTAATCATTTGTCAGAGTCTGTACATGAGAGGACCTTTCAGTACCAAAGCAGTCTGCCGCCCCTGCCTGTCCCATCACTAGAGAGCAGTCTTTCTAAGTACCTGGATGCAGGTAAGATTCCTTACTGTCACACTCTACAGCCACCTTTTACAGACTTAAAATATTTACTTAAGCAAAGACAGTCAATAAAAGAGAAATGTTATTGTATTTGAAATTGCTCCTGCTGCTTTAACATTTCAGCTACTGTAACTGCAAAACGATATTCTAACTTATATTTTACCTTTTGGACCATATGCGCTTATCTTTGTTTTTCAACTGATTGATTTAGTCAACAGTTGGGTTCACACTGACCTTGAGCTTTGCTGAAAATGGGGGAAGTAGAACCAAATTTGGTTTTGTTTCAATGCACAAATGCTGAAACGAAAATGTATAGTTTCATTTTTTTGTTAAAATATGTGCTGGAATTCATTAGTTTGCCCCAGTATATTAGAGCAAAGCAACTACACTTATTGTCTGATTTACATTTCAGATGTTTGATAACAATAATTATTTTTTTCCTCTTTACTGGATTAATTAGACTGGACTAATTTTTGTCCCCCATCGGCCTTGATTCTTTTATTTATTTCCGCTTATTGCTCCTTTAACTTACCTCAGCAGCCAAAGTAACCATTGGGCCTCTCACCTGATGAGTATAACAGCATTTGATGCTTTTTCCTTTGCTGAGTGGTTCTTGTATGGATTAATACAGCAGCTGAATACTTTTTTTTGTTGTTTACCATCAGTAGCAAACATGATAGTTATACATAGATATAAGATTTTAAAAAATTTACCACTCAGCTTTTATAAAGACTCAAATTAACTGATAACCAATCCCAGCTTGTGACTCTGTTATGCAATATTTGGCACATTCATCTGAGAATACGTAGATGTTCAGGTTTTTTTTCTTCCCCCCCTGCCCCCCTACCCCTAACACAAGATGTTTGATGTTTACATGACAAGGAAAAGGTGCAGTTAGCAGACAGACTAATTGTTTATCACCATGTTTTCATTTCTTTGTCTTCCAGTTCGGCCATTTGCATCCGAGAAAGAGTTTGAAGCTACAGTGGAAATTGTAAGGAAATTCCAGGAGGGTATTGGCAAAGAGCTGCACCAGAAATTACTGCAAAGAGCCAAGACAAGGAGGAACTGGGTGTGTAAATTAGTCAAAAAGACTTGTTTAGTCACTTTTCTACATAGAGGTTTTTCTTAGCCGGTTGTTTCTTTATGTTCTTTAGCTGGAGGAATGGTGGTTAGATACGGCTTACCTGGAGGTCCGCATTCCCTCCCAGCTTAATGTAAACTTTGGTGGCCCAGGAGCTTACCTGGAGCACTGCTGGCCGCCTGAAGAGGGAACTTATCTACAGCGGGCCAGTATCAACACATGGCACACACTGCAGTACTGGAACCTGCTTCGCATGTAAGTCATGCTTTCACGCACATTTCTACGAGCTTCAGTCATATGTCATGAACTGTTTGTTCTGCTTTTATACATGATAAAAAAAGAGTTGTTTGTATTTTCCTGCACTCTTTAGGGAGAGACTGGCTCCTCAGAAAGCTGGTAAAACTCCATTAGATATGGAACAATTCAGAATGCTCTTCTCTACCTGCAAAGTACCTGGAGTGAAAAAGGACACCATCCGTAACTACTTCAAGACAGGTAGAACTCTGCTCTATCTTTGACCTTCAGACACACCTACAACACTTTGACCACTTGCAGATCTCGGTTATATAATGTTAATTTTGTACTTTGTCACAGAGAGTGAGGGCCCATGCCCTTCCCACCTTGTGGTGATGTGTCGTGGACGGATATTTACATTTGACGCTCTTTTCAATGGAACGATCCTCACTCCTCCAGAACTTCTCAGGTAGCAACTACAAACTAATATTTCCACAACGGACCAGCCAACAACAGAATTATCAGATGTTTTCAATAAAACAAGGAAAGATGTTGTAGTTCTTACTGCTGAGTTTGAGGGATTTTACTTTCTCTGCATTGGTCCAAGGAGGTCCCTACGTTTGTGAGAGTTTGCAAAGATTGAGAAAATATTTCAACTAAATAAATAACTAGATGCAGCATTAACTGCACTATGACATGAAGAATCACATGCAAAGCGCAGTTAATGCTGCATCTAATGCTGAAAAAAAATATATATTTTAATGAAAAGCAGTTTATATAAAGTTTTTTATAGTAGCAGGGCATCGTAAAATGTGATTAAGATATTATTTACAGACCACAGAGCTGACATTAGAGCAATAAAAACAGGTATGAAATCCCAAAATAGAATCTACAGTAAGACTGCCAGTGGACAGAGAGGACTTTTTCAGCCTTCTCCTTGTGATTTTCTTTAGTACATATACAGTTTGACTACATAACAAAGTCATGTAGAACATCTACCCAAAGGTTGTGTTACAGTCATTAAAATGTTTTTAGCTAATCACATAACATCCTCTCCCTGTGCTTCTACTAGGGTATTTATTTTTAAATAAGCATAATTTTGGTTTATGTCTGTTTCCTGGTTCAGGTTGATGTATCCTTTAGGATATAAACTGGGAATAAAGTAAAAACAAAAACTGCTTCCAGCCGTTTTAAATTAATTATCATTAGGGGTTAATGGTTACTAATTCCAAGGGTTGTTTTGGTAACTAAAATATGAAGTACAAAAGTCTTAGATGTGTTACAACATCTGATGTTGGTAGAATCAGATACTGGGGAGAGATGTTGTGTGTTTGAATAAACATGGTATTTGGATTTAAGTAGGTTATATATAGTGCTTTTATTTATGTGTATGTTTGTCTTTGGTCCATGTTGCATTGATATTTCAGTCAAACCACACTAGACTTTGTTTGAATGTGGAACCAAACAATTCTTTTTAAGTGTTATCTGCTTGTTTGGCTATCACCAAGGTTTGCATGACAGCTCATCATTGTGGAAAATTATATATTTATCTTTTTATTCATTAGTTTTGTGTTACATGTCAGATTTTATATGGTTAACCTGAGTGGAAAACAGCCAGGGATGATATAGTGTGTATGTGTGGTTGAACCTTTGTAGGCAGCTGAGCTATGTGAAAGAGCGATGTGAGGGACAGCCAGAGGGAGATGGAGTTGCTGCTCTCACCTCAGATGAGCGGACTCGTTGGGCGAAGGTAAGGTAGCTCACAAGTGGAGACTTGTCAGGAACTGAACCAGATAATCATGATTAGTTGTAAATAATAATTTCTGGGGATCAATACTTTTTTGTGTATATCCTGGTAGGCAAGAGAGCATCTAATAAGCATAGATCCGCACAATAAGACGATCCTTGAGACCATTCAGAGCAGCCTGTTTGTCGTATCTCTTGATGACACGAAACCCTACTCAACTCCAGAGAATTACACAAATGTAAGAGCTGCACTTGTCTGAATCCTGTTCTGACCATAAGCAGGGTTTGTGTCTGACTTTGGGATTTTTTAAAATTATGACTGTAGATGACCAGAGAGGCTCTTTCAGGCAACCCCACCATCCGCTGGGGCGACAAATCATATAACTCAACCGTGTTCTCAGATGGCACTTTTGGATCCAATTGTGATGTGAGTTTTTATATTTGTTTCATGCTGGAGGAGTTTAGGAGGAGTCCTATCAAGAATTATGATAGCATCAAAGTGAGAGTTTAAGACATCAGAACATTGTTTTAAAGGGAAAAATGTAGATTAAAAACTTCCTTGTTTAATTGCTTTGCAGCATGCACCATATGATGCAATGGTACTGGTATCTATGTGCTGGTATCTTGACCAGCAAATCAAAGCAACAGAAGGCAAATGGAAGGTAAGCACTCACTTTAATTTAATTTCTACAAAGGTTGAAATGTTTTGTCACTGTTTCATCCTTACACACTTATCTTGTTGCTTTTAGGGCTCAGACACAGTCAGAAAAATCCCCCTTCCTGAGGAGCTGCTGTTTACTCTAGATGAAAAAGTCTGCAGTGACATCAATCATGCCAAACAGCAGTATCTCGAGTCGGTAAGCCTCCATAAAGCCTGATGAAAAATGACCTGTGTACATTCACTGCTGTGCACGTTGCTTTTCTACTGTGTCTCTGGTGTTACAGACTCGGGATCTTCAGATTGTGTGTTATGCCTTCACAGCATTTGGAAAAACAGCCATCAAATACAAGAAGCTGCATCCAGACACCTTTGTTCAGCTGGCGATGCAGCTGGCCTACTACAGATTACACAAGAAGTAGGCTACTACTCTCTTTCATCTCATTATTGTTGTTTGAATCTAATGAAGTTGATGACCCTAAATATCCCATCTTGCTTCTCTTAGGCCGGGAAGTTGTTATGAGACAGCGATGACACGGAAGTTCTATCATGGCAGAACGGAGACCATGCGACCATGCACCCAGGAGGCTGTGAACTGGTGTAAAGCCATGATAGACCCCACATGTGATGTAAATGTTTGTAAAAATTCCAGAAAAGTATATATTTATTTATTTTCCTTCAACATGTCACAAAAACGTGTTCTTTCAGGTGAATGCCAGGAGAAAAGCCATGCTGCTGGCCTTTAATAAACACAACAAACTGATGTCTGAGGCTCAAGAGGGAAATGGTGAGTAGTTATAGATTCTCAGTAATCCAGGTCCTCTGGTCTGAGACTAAAGGCTAAAGATGTCTGTTAAACCAGCTGAAGCGTGTTTGAGAAATGAATTTATGCTATTTCCTGACACTGTTGCCAGGTTTTGACAGGCATCTTCTTGGACTGTATCTTATTGCCAAAGAGGAGGGACTTTCCACTCCCGAGCTGTTCATCGATCCCCTCTATTCAAGGAGGTACTGCTGGTTTCCTTTTCTTTAAAACCATATTTCAGTACGGGATATAACAGTGTTACACAGTCTGTTGCATGTTTTGTAAAACACTATTCCTCTTCCTAACCAATATAACAATGTTCTTGCTCCAAAACTGTGACCTTTTTAATGCTCCTGCATAGTGTATAATGTATCTTGTAAACGTGTACATTGGCAGAAATGCTCACTTCAAGCTTGTTTTACAGAAGGAACATTTTAGTTTTCAAACCTTAGAAATTTTCCAAAAAGTTTACTTCATATAGGCGTAGATGCAAAGAGATCTGAGTCATGTATTATCAAATGAAGCAGTGAAGAGTAACTGCTCCATAAACTTAATTAAAAACACCTTATAGTAGTTTGAAAACTCCTGCTGAGGTCTTGGTAACTTGTTTGTGTCTTTAGTGGAGGTGGTGGAAACTTTGTACTGTCATCCAGTCTGGTGGGTTACACCACAGTCCTGGGGGCGGTGGCTCCCATGGTGCCCCATGGATATGGCTTCTTTTACCGCATCAGAGATGACAGGTGGGTCTTCTTCACAGGTTTTCATACAGCAGAAACCTCTTGGTTGAGAGAAAAAAAACCCTCAAAGGGTTTATCCAGTAAAATGTTGTAATTTCTTTTCTTTTTATTAGCTGCATTTAAATCCACGTGTTGGTTCTTCCTTTTCTTCTGTAGGATTGTGATCTCTGTCACAGCATGGAAATCTTGCCATGAGACAGATGCTGCCTCCCTATTCAATAACTTCTCCAGCTCCCTGCATGAGATGCTCCACCTTGCCACCATGTCTCAGCTCTAAGTACATAACACAGAGAGAAATGTAAGCATTGGGGTGTAGGTATTAGTATGGATGCTCACATTTCTGACTGGTTTATAATTACAGCTAATTCAGCACAAATCAATGCAAGAGTGCAGAATCTGCACCACCACATGATCTTCACCAGTTTCACAATAATTTTTGATTGTTTTTTTTAATGTTCCTTTGAGTGTCCACATATTTCCTGGTTCTCTGATTTTTTTGCTTTTTTGCTTTTTTTTCAGATTTTTTTTTTAACTGTTTCCTTTTAAATCCCAACAGTATAAATCTTAATTAAGCTAAAAGCTTATGTTTTCCACTAGTTTTAGAAATGAATAGTTGAAAAGTCATTCCACTGTAATTTACAAGTGAAATGAAATGGATTTCAGATTTTCACTTGGTCGTCCTGTTTAGACTGATGTACTCATAGTGCAATGCTTCTGGAAAAGTAAATGCATCTAATGTTTTTTTGTGTGTTGGTAACTTAAAAAAAATGAAACTAGAAATTGAGTAAACAAATATATCGTGTTGTATGAGGTGCACACACTGAACTAATCAAAATGCCTGATAGAAAATCCGCTGCCACTTTCTCACTCAACTCGCCTTGTGTTAAAATGGCTAGGAATGTAATTCTACACACTTGCCTTATTTAACATGTACAGATTTGTGAATGTACATATTGACCTCAGCACTCTTTAGCTTGACTGTGTTTAAGCTACGAGGGAGTCTGTTGGTTTTCAGGTATAAAAACTGTGAGATGGGTACACAGTAGCTCTGAGGAGGAAATGCTAAGTCATGACACTTACATGTCTATGAGCATAGGAAAAAAATATATAATATGGACACTTTCATTGAGTCAGAGTCTTTGAAGCTCATCTTTTTAAACTATGGGTTGTCCTGAGGTGCTGCACATAAGCTCCTCTAACTTCAGTAAATACATGAATAAACTATTGTACCGTTTATTGCACTTGAACTTAATCACTGCACCTTTATAGCCTCTGCACACTATGCAGGTTTCCTTTGTCATGTTAAAATGTTCAGTGTTCTCTAAGCTTTATTTAGGCTGACTTATGTAAATTGTTTGTTCTTTAACATGTGAAGCTTTACCATAATGACTGAGTCTACTAAGCTTAGATAAATGGAAAAAAACTTGGACTATTTTCACATTCGATTGCACAGGTTGGGGAAAAACACTAATTGCGTGTCATTCTTGAGATGTATTGAAATACAATGATTGCTCTGGCAAATAAACATGAGATATTCAGAGTTTTATTTGTTTTTTCTTAAACAAAAAAGCAGCAACGGTTCACTGTTTGAATATAAAACTTTAATAGTTATATTTTCATTCTCCAAAAGTATTAGCAATATAGAAACTTAATGTGAACGTAGCTCAAGTACATGAAACATAACTCACATCTGTGTAAAGCTTTGTACAGTATTTCTTTCTAGGTAAAGTTTTCAGGCACTTCTGCCCCATATTTACTCAAACTGTTAGCAGTATCTAATGCTTTACACAAACACATTTAACAGACTGGTGTGAGGATGGCCTCAGTATTAAAAGAAATCCTGATGGTTAATTAAAGCATAATTATTGTCTACACTTCCTAAAGATTGTGAGAGAATTTAGTTTGCATCAAGCAACTCTGCCCTAGAAAGGACCAACCACGTCCTGACATATTCAAGCCATAAAATAAAATAGAAATCATCCAAGAATCAATCAAGTACAACAATTTCTTAAACTAGAATCATTTAGAAAGTGCAGACCTCTGCCAAGCCACTGTAATTTCCGAACTTCCTAACTGGATCCAGGCGGTGATCCAGATCACCCCCAAAATCTAATCACTTGTTCCTTATTCCATTTCTGAGACTTCCTGAAAAGTCAATCAAAATCCGTTCATTAATTTTTGGGTTATGTTGTTGGCAGACGGACTACATGACCTCTGCCTTTGTAGGATTTAGAGGTTCTCTTTATTTCTCTCTTTAGCTCTTATATTTATTATGCTTTCATTAGCTGACAGTCTCCTCAGAAATAAAAATAGCTGTTTGTTTTAAAATGAGCCATTTACATTACATTTCTGTCTGTAATGTTCAGTCACCTTTTTCTTCTACAAACACAAGCATTTCCAAATGTGAGGTTATAATTTTTCCACATTACTTGAAAGGGGAAGGTGAGGTAAGCAGTTTTCAAACGGTGGCAATCTGCAACCTTATTGCTAGACTCCACTAAGTCCTTCACAGTGCATCTGACAAGACAAGTCGAATCTGGAGGCTCTTACCTAATATGTAGTTTTCAAAAAGGAAAAACCCAACACATTAAAACAAAGTTAGATGTCTAAATGGCACCAGTCTACCTAATTGGACAGAAAAGCATCAGTGTAGGTGCTTCTCTTTTCTGTGTGTTGCATCTTCTAACTTCTCCATCCTTTCTCTACTGGCCTGGAAAGTGATGACAAACAATTCATAAAAGGCCTCTAGAGGAGGGACCAGTTTTAAAGCTAATACGTGGTCAGTGTCAATGCTCATCACATGGCAATGATAAACATCTGTGGGCTGAGATAAAACACAGGACGTGATGCAGCTGCACCAAATCTTGTTTCAACAAGAATCTCATTTTGTAAAATTCTTGTTGCTTCCCTTCATTCCTTTAGTTTGTCTCCTTGCTGGCAGATTTAAGGCCAATGTGCAAAATGAAAAGAGGGCTTTGACTTGTCACACACATGCATATCATTAACACCAGTTATATTATGTGTAACAATTAGCTATGGAAGCCTAATAAATGTGAAATGCAGCAAACATTAATCACACCTGTGCCTTTTCTGCAATGACAGGTCCAAATGTTTGCAATGGAAAGAACGGTTTACAAAGTACAAATTGTGATTGAATAAGCTTAAACATGCAGAAGCACAGGAAAAAAATCTATGATAGTTGGCTCCTGATTCTGCAAGCATTTTATCTTTTTATAGAAAAAGAAAAGACTTTTTCTTCTTAAATTTTATCAGTGAGCCACAAACCAGAATATTGTGTGAAAACAATCTATAACAGTGACAACTACTCAACACAACAGCAGTTAGACTTAATAATGGAAGCAACTCCCAAAATAAAGTCAGTTCATTCAGTCCCTATCTGCTCCACTGAAGCTGCTCAGTATAAATGTGCATGAATATGAAGCAGTAAAGCTGATCATGCAAGGCACAAGTGATTAATGCAGCCTTCCTTAAAGATGAAAAGCAGGAGAGGAGCTGATCTCTGTGTCCTCTCATTCTGCTGTGTAGCCAAGCTGTGTGGTGACCAGCATATGGTAGATTCCCTTCTTTGCCAGCAGTTGTTGATGTGTCCCCTTTTCGACAACCACACCTCCCTGGAAGACAGCGATGCGGTCAGCGTTTCGGATGGTGGACAGACGGTGGGCTACAATGATACATGTCCTGCCCTTGCTGGCCTGGTCCAGGGCATCCTGCACCACCTGCAGAGAACATGGAAACCTTACATTGACTGGTAAAACATTTTTAATCCTACATTTTCCTGTGTAAAGATCTTAGCGGTGTCATTAGTGGGAGGAACTGATTTTGCTCAGTGTGCTGTTTGAATATGGTTAATCATGATTAGGTGCATCAGTGGTAAAAAGTGGAAAAGACAAACCTTCTCGCTCTCAGTGTCCAGAGCAGAGGTGGCCTCATCCAGCAGCAGCATTTTGGGGTTGCGGAGGATGGCACGGGCTATGGCTATTCGCTGCTTCTGACCGCCTGACAGCTGGGTCCCCTTATCGCCTGCCTGAGTGTTGTATTTCTGCTCATGCAAACAGGAAAAAAATAGAAAATGAGTTGAGCCATAATGATGTTTCTGCAGACTGATTTAATTAAACCAGGAGCCTCCTAAAATCAAATCAAATATATTCAGCCACAATTCTTTTAACTTATTTGAGTAGACAAGACAGCTTTTAGATCCTGTACAGTAACCGCTTGTAACAAAACTCATTCATGGTTCGTAAATATGACCAAGAACCAGCAACTCATCAGAAATAAAGCTACAAGGCCCCTGATGAAAAGAAAGAAGACACAACACACTCTAATCTAAGCATCTTCACATTGACTTTCAGAGCTGAAAAAATGCTTTAATTTCTTTTGAAAAAGGTTAAGACTTTGTCCTGGAAGTCTTGCAAATACTTTGAGCGGCATTCTTTTCTCTTAAAAAAATCTTTCCAAACAAATTTACCTGTGGAAGTTCATCTATGAAGTTGTGAATGTTTGCCGCTTTAGCAGCTGCCTTTATCTCCTCCATGGTCACGGTGCGGCTATTGTCTCCGTAAGCGATGTTTTCAGCCAGCGTGCAGTCAAACAGCACAGGCTCCTGGGACACGATGCCTATCTGAGATCTCAGCCAGTGAATGTTCAGCTGTTTGACATTCATGTTGTCCATCAGCTAAAACAGGAAATGGTAACAGAGATTATTTTAGAATAATTGGTTATTTAAGTCCTGCAATAGCTGCTTTTCTGGCCAGCAGAGAAAATCTGACATTCAGATCCTTCAAGGCTTCATCAAAACCTTTATTTCACTTATTTGGAAACAGAAACATGAAACTTCAAAAATAGTTCATCCAAATCAATGCCTGTGATTTAGCATTGATTTGGAAGAATGTTAATCAACATTATAAAAAATTAATTGATTAAATGTCTTGATAACAATGTCATGATTTGAAATGTATATGACTGATGCTACTTCAGTCTTTGAAGGAAGCACATAAAAATTTCACCTGGTCTAAGAGAAATATAGTGTGTGCATTCATTGCCTAGTCTCAGAGGATTACAGATAATATCAAATTTTGTTATAAATTTTGTTATTTGTCAATTGTTCCTTGTGCTCTTGACCCTACAACATTCATGGACACTAAAAACATGAAGAATAAAATTCTATAAATGTATTGAATTACATTAAAAACATTTTTTTTTTCTTATTTGCCTTTACTTTTCCTCACTCATTATATGATTCTTCCACATTCATTTTTTTTTGTGGCACCTCATGTTATTCCATGTTTCTGAGGTCTCCGTGGGAAATGAGTCAGTTGTTGGACCTACTCAGTATCATATGGATTAGCTGTCTGTTCTGAATGCAGTTGTACAAAATAAAAATAAAAAAAATTTGTGAAGGGAGAAAAAAATTAACTAAATAGTTCTTAATCATAGTGTTGGAGTTAAAAAAAATGATACTGAATGTCTGTTTTCTAAATCTTCATACAATCTAAAATAAAGTTGTTTTTGGTTCAACCTGTTGTTTTTTTTAACTGTTCTGAGTGGATTTACACATTATGGGTCAAAATGACCCGCGACACAATCAATGTGATTTTTTTTTTTTTTTAACATAATACAAGGGTTAAGGGGACTTTTGTTTTTGTTTGTTTGTTTGTTTTGTTTTTTGTGTTTTTTTTTTTTTTTTTTACTAAAGGCAAGACCAGAAAATTTAACATATGTCCACAATCCCCTGATGAAATTAACTGGCCCTTTAAAATGATACATGTTTATGCTTACTCTACCTTCTGTATGCCATTTAGCAGTTAGTAAAAGGGCTAAAGCTCGAAATGTGTAAAGCTGTGAAAGTAAAAAAAAAGTTAATTTGTGGGGATTCTTCATTAAAACAAAATATAATTTAAAATACAAGAGTCCTCTATACTTAAAGATGGAAAAAATAAGTGGTGTGAAATGATGATGACTCCACATTCCAGGAGATATTACTTCTTCCGTCTCACTGTACTGAATAAATGGTTTTATCAGTTACACAGATAGAACAGAACATGCTACTTTGATCTCATAAATTTCAAGGTCTCATCAACACAATGTTTTACAGCTGCTATAAAAACACTGTTTCGCTAAGACAGGTAAAGAGGTAGGCAGATTACATAAACTGTGTATGTTTGTCTTCTTACCACTCTCCCATCTTTGGGGTCATAGAACCTCTCCAATAACTGGATAGTGGTACTCTTTCCACAGCCACTGCTCCCCACCAAGGCCAAGGTTTCTCCTTTTTTCACCTTCAGATTCAGCCCTTGCAGGATGGGTATATCGGGGCGTGAAGGGTAGTTAAACTTAACATCCTCAAAGCTCACATTACCATCAAATTGGTCCTGGAAATTTAGGAAAAGAGAGGGAGAAGTAGTGAGTTACCATGAGTTTGTTTAAAGTCACTTAATGTCTGCATTTCATGTTGATCTATGGGGTTTGTGTCATGTACCGGCGACTCTCCTTCCTGTGACATATTGTCAATAACAGGCTTTTTGTTCAGCAACATCACAAGATGGGCTGCTGACAATTTGGCCTTAGCGTAGTTTGGAGCGAAGGAGTTGGCCTCTCCGAGAGCCATGGCACCAAAAAGAACAGCTGAAATCACACTGTGAGAGGAAATCAAACTCATTTTAGATTAATCTTTCACAGTTAAGTGTAAGTAGAGCATTAGATTGGTTTACATAAGGCTGTGCTACCTGATGACACCTGTATGTGTTTGCAGGCTGCATATTGATAACACCCTTTTTTCTATAGGAGTTAGCTATAATCCGTCCACTGTCCACACTTTATATACAAACTCAATTCCAGAAAGGCTGGGATGATGTGTGGAATTTTTTGTAAAAACAAAATGTAATGATTTGCATATCTCACAAATCAATACTTTTCCTTAGAATTGAAAATAGAAACCATACTCAATGTTAAGGTAAGACAGCTAGCTATTTCATGAGGAATATTAGCTTAACTTGGATTAGATGGTAGCACGTCTCCAAAAAGTGGGGAGGGGAAAACAAAAAGATAAAAGGCTGGAAAAGTAAGCAATACTTAAAGAAAATAAAATGCTGGAAACATGTTCCAGCTATGTAAGTTAATTGGCAACAGCTCAGTAATAGAACTGGATACAAACAAGCACCTTAAAGAGACATCAAAGAAAAAGAAAAAAATGATGGTGTATTGATTTCATTTCTGGATTTTTATGTGATTGGATACTGTGCTTGTATGAATGAACAATGTTTTTTGTATGTGTGTGCGATTTCTTCTTTTGATAAGGGAGGGAGGACCCTGTTTAAAACTGGACTTTATCTCATGTTAGGATGCATATATCACCTAATTCTAATAGAAAGTCAATAGCAGCATCTCAAAAGGCATTTTTAATTAACATGATTATACTAATTATGCCTTCTGCATTACTTAAACTACATTTGCTAGAAGGCCACACTGCACATTGTATTTCTGTAAATGCAAATATTTGTATGAACTGCTCAATGGAGTGGATGAGTTCATATTTCCATGTTTCACAATTTTATGATCTTCCATTGTGCAATGCACTTTGACCTTCCTCTACAACAGGTAGAATATAAATGAGGAGCACAGCTCCTCCAAGCAATGTTTTACAGAATTATTGTATAATCCTAAAGCACTCGTGTGTGTACACAGTGAGTCAGTACAGGAACAGGTGTAATGATTAACAAACAAATAACAGTGTCTCCTTTTAGTAGACATGCTTTAGCCACATGAGCTGCTTTGCACACAAACTGTAGAACATAAATCTTCACCATCATAAACCATAGGCCATGACTGTGAAACACTTCATGTAGAGAAAAGGTCATGCTTTCAGCCTACTCACAGGAAAACAGCCTCAACATCCATCCTTCCTTCTATAATGAGCCAAGCTCCAAAGCGGAAACAGCCCGCATAGGCAAAATAGATCATGGACTGGGAGAAGGAGAAGGTAAAGCCATACACGTGGGCCTTTTTTTGCGAGTTCCTGTACAGAGATTTTCAAAATACCTAAAATCAGAGGGAGCACTCTTTAAATGAATTACTTTTAATTCTAAAGTTTTTATAATATTACATACTTGTATGGCACTTTGAGGTTTTCCTGATATAAAGATTCGAATTTGGGTTCTCTTGTCAGGGAGACAACAGTGCGGATATTCTCTATGGCCTCTGTAGCAATCTGTGGAGACACACCACAAAAACGTTACACATGATCACAGGGTTAGTGCAAATCCTAAAATGGTCTAAGTCCACACCTTTCCAGCCTTCTCCAGCTCCTTTTTGTCTTCGGCAGCATGTCCAGTCAGCATCTTCATCTCCACAGCTCCCGCCAGCGCTATGACAGGCACCACAGCTAAGACGAGTAGGGTCAGTTCCCAGCCGTACACGAAGGCCAGTATTATACCAGTACCCAGGTTGGCAAAGTTCTGGGCAAGTATTGCCAAACGTATTCCTGTGGCCTGAACAGTAGTAAATATGGGAATAAAGAAATAATAAAAAAAAAATTGTTTATTCACTGGGTCACTATGGTGACCTTTGGCATGATGTTTTATTTGTTGCTTGTTGTGTGTGTGAGACTTACCCCTTGTACTTGGGCTGCATCTGTGGCCAACCTTGTAGTGAGCGCTCCAACACTGTTTTTGGGTTGATCATACCAGCCAAGATCCTAAAACAAAATGTGGATTAAAAAAAAAATATATATATATATATAATTCTTCCGCCAGGGAGCAGATACAGTACATAAGCTACAGTGGACAACATAAGGAGAATTAAGTTACTAAGCAACTGCAACCTGGTACTGGCAAAATAACATCAACAGATTGATCAAGTGGAAGTCCTGACTGATACAGATTAGCAATTACACATTAATGCTACTTATCAAAGATAATTACTTGGGGACAGTTGTTCATATTCGTGTGTTTGGGCAAGAAAACCAAACATATGTTGCAATGGAAGTACCTGCGTGCAAATATGTGGCAAAGGAAATGGATTAAATGTCTAAAACAGGGGTGCCCAAGTCCGTTCCTCAAGATCTACCATCCTGCAACTTTTAGATGCAACCCTTCTCCAACACACCTGAATAAAGTTTTGTTTATAAAAGTACTCCAAGTGGTAAAAAAGACTAGAAAATTGTTATGTAAATGCATCCATTTTGGCATCAATTTTTCGTAAACAGATTTAAAATTGTGTTACAGGCTATTAAACAAGTTGTCCAACATGGACTGTTAGTGAAATAGTTAAAGCAAGGAGTTGTCATTCAGACTTTACTGGATTCCATCAAGAGTTGAATTCCCGATTTTTGTGAGGAAGCCTTTTTTCTTGCTTGTACCACGATTATTACAGTATGTAGAAGACAGTGGAAAAGAAGTAAACATAAAAACTTGGAAAAAAAAACTATATGGAGCTGTCATAAAAGACAAAAAAACCTTCTTCTTCAATAACTACCACTCCTACTTCTTATAATAAAAATAAAAAAGCTGATTTCTGATCTCGTTAAGCTTTAGTATTACTAGTAATTAGTAATAAACTTGAAAGTCATAGTCAGCAAGATGATTTTAGTGGCCTACATTATGTCAGGATATTATCATGGCTAGCCTTTTCAGACCTTGCATTATTAGTCTGGGGCAGATTTCATAGATCGGCAAACTAAGAAGAAAAGAATCAAAAAAGTGTTCATCATTTTAGTAGTTTGTTTCCCCCACAAAGCCCCCAAAGCTTTGTGGTTCTTTAAATTAAGAAAACAAAAACAAAAACCATCTTATTTGTGTATCATTTTTTCCATTCCCTAGCTGTGGGATAACTTGAATTATATTGCCAAAAACATAAAAATAAATTAAGCAAAATGTGAAATTAAGAGTCTTAGGTGCTCTTAAGGTGCTGTTTATTTTTATGTTCATAAAGCTGATCTCTGGGGCACCACTTCTGTGCACTTTGTTGTGTCCATTTTCAAGAAATACAGATAAAGTTTAGTGTTTAGCAAGAAGCTCCACAAATTGTGTATGTGTGCAAATTTTTGCTCATCTACCCACCTGTCTCATCATGGACTTAAAGGCTCCAAGTCTCAGTTTTAAGGTGAGAACTTCTCCAGATTTACCAAAACAGAAACCCTGTAAAAGAGAAACAGATATTACCAAACAGACATCAACACAACCTTCACATCACCTTTATGTACAGTGTAACTCTGCAGCTGGTTCAAACTGTCTACAGGCAACACTTATAAAAGCTTCTGTATCGCAATAACAAAATATAAACCTTAAGATTACATTAAGACCTAAAATAATATTACAGGACATTAGGGAGCTCATAAAGCGTGGCTAGCTGTTTTCCCACTTACTAATGTTTACACAATTTTCTCATTCAACTTCCAAGAAATTAAATAAGTGCACATGCTAACAGCTGGAAATCATTAAATGCAAATTTAACTTTTCATATAACTGACTATTTATTTTATGTTTAATCTTATTTCTATGATTTGTCATCTTTTTGTGGTTCTTAAATTGACTCTTTATTTCACTTTTACCATCAACACTCGTTTTGTCAGCCTCTGAAGGAATAAAGTTTGACTGATTTCTCAAAATACTGGTTATTTTTGAAAATTTCCTCTGCATACCTGTAGAAACATGGAGACAAAGCACACACCTCCGATTGCAACAAACATGAGGGAAAAGAAATTGGATCTTTTCCTAATAACCTCCGGATCTGGTTCAGCAAAAACCTGAAAAGAGATGAAAACAACCCGCTCGCAGCTTTGTACAACTTTTACAATCTGTTGCAATTAACATGCAACATTAAAATAACTTTCATGGCACTGAGAGTGACATACAGTGATTATCTTGGAGAAAAGGATAGCAAACAGAGGCTGTACTGCTCCATTCATGATAGCACAAATGGTCCCCACTAGAACGTAAGGCCACTCTGAAATGTTGAGACGCATCACTTTAAGAATGGACACTGGGGCAACAGCTTCATCCTGTAGTGAGAAAAAAAGTTACAGTTAAGGAAGAAATTCAGGACTAAGTGTTGGCAAACATAGAAGAACAGAGTCTTCCTGTCTTAAAAAAGTTTTCTAACTTGTATACAAAAGCTGGAGATGATAATAAACTGTCTCAATAAAGAAAGTTCCAGTCGACTAATGAAGAACTCTTAAGTCAGCTGTCCTAATTTTTTTTTAAATTAATAATATTACAGAAGAGACAAGATCTGATTTCATCAAGACTTTGGCTTTAATGTTTTGTAAGAGTAGCCTCGTATAGTCCATGTAAACTGGAAAATAAAAACCTTGACTGATCTTACAACTGGCTTGATGTTGCACCAAAACTTACCTCCTCTGTTTTGTCCATGTCATTCTGTAGCTTTTCTTTCTCTTTCTCTCCCTCTGAGGCAGCAAAGGAGGCCCCTCTTTTGGATTTCCTTCTGTACAATGAAGAATCAGAGAAGGCCTTGACTAATGGGCTCTTCTCATCTGCAGACAGGTCATTGCCCTCCTCTCCCTCGTCTGTTTTCTGAAAGGTCTGCAGGTACAAACAATTTAACAACCAAGTTCATTTTAAGATCCAGCCAAGCCAACTAGCGTTTATCTGTGTGTTCATGTTACCTGCATGGTGACCAAAGTGTGGTAGACTCCCTGCTTCTCCATCAGCTCATTGTGAGTCCCCAGCTCGGCAACCTCACCTTTCTGGAAGCCAGCAATGACATCCGCGTTTCTGATCGTTGAGAGGCGGTGAGCCACAATTATTGTTGTACGACCTTGTTGGACCTGCGCACAAACAAGAAGACTATATCAAGCTGCAAGCAGTGCTAGAAAAAAGATCAACAAACCAATTCTTTCTCCAGGGGAACATGAATGCCGGCAGAAAACTTCATTCAAATACGTCTGTTAGCGGTTCAGACATCTCAGTCTTGACCAAAGTGCAAAAAAAAAAAAAAAAAATTATATATATGTATATATATATAAATATATATATATATATATATATAGCTACTATCTAAACAGCTGACTAGCTTCTCTTAAAATAACACGAATTCATTTATTTTAAAATCAAAATATTTTTCAGAAATTCTGAATAAATATCAAATCCCGAACCTTATCAAGAGCAGCCTGCACGATGGTCTCGCTCTCAGCATCTAGAGCGGACGTGGCTTCATCCAACAGAAGGATTTTGGGGTTGCGGACTAAAGCGCGAGCAATGGCAATCCTCTGTTTCTGTCCTCCGCTCATCTGAGTTCCTCGGTCACCGACCAGTGTCTCAAACTTCTGCTCAACAATGACAAATCTTAGCATTAGCTAAAGCTGGATAGAGTAATTCATAAGTGCAGATGACATAGAAGTATGAATATTTTCCTACATCAGGAAAATTCATGATAAAGTCATAAGCATTGGCTTCCTTGGCAGCTTGCTCAATCTCATGTTGAGTCACGTCGGGTCTGCCATATCTGATGTTCTCGGCGATGCTAGTGGCAAAGAGGATGGGTTCCTGGCTCACCACTCCGATCATCTCTCTCAGGTAGCGGATGTTTAGACTGCGGATGTCATGACCATCGATAGTGATCTGCAACAATTAACCAATACATGCAGTACTTAGAGTCTAAATCTTTAGGTCAATGTTGTTAAAATACTTTTACATTTGTTTAATATTATCACAAATACTTTTAAACAGCTTAATATACAACTTTTAAAGTTGCCACTGTTTCTTATCATCTCAGTTTATCACGACATGATAACAAAGCTGTTAATGTGAACCTGTGCTTCATAGTTTGATGCATTTTCTGATTATCTGGAATGTAAATAGCTGGAAAGAAATTATTTTGTTTGTAATGTTTAAACGAGTCTAAACATTACAAACTTCTATGATACTTACAGATCCTTCCTGTGGATCGTAGAACCTCTGCAGCAGCTGGATCGTTGTGCTTTTACCACACCCGCTGCTGCCCACTAACGCCGTGGTCTGTCCGCTTGTCACACTCAGACACATGTTATCTAATATCTAAAAAAAGATACCAATAGTAATGATGAGACGCAAATTAAAATATCACAGGTGTTTCTTGGTTTGTATTTTAGATTTTGGTTGGGAACATACTTTAACATCAGCCCGCGAGGGGTAGTTGAAGTGGATGTTTTTGAACTCTATGTTTCCTCTGATGAAGTCAGGTTTGAATCCAGCCTCTGAATAGCTGTCGATGGTTGGGTTCTGTGGAGAAAAACAGTCTGTTCTGGTTTTGCTGTTTGACCAAAGCAGAATGTGATTCTTATAATAACCTCAAACAGACAATGGGAGGAAGGCTGTTGGCTCTCCAGGTTTTAGTGAGTGTGTTTAACAAAGCTAATGTTTATTTCTACAGGTCTTTGTGTTTTCATTGGTTCTCTTGCTGCACCAATGATCACAAAAACACACATGCAATTGTTATCCTTCCCCTTACTTTGTGGTTTACAAGGACAGAGCAATGTGCTGACAGTCTGAGGCTCTTTTATGGAAGTCCAACCACTTTAATCACTAGACAGTAAAACTTTATCTGTAAAACACCTTTGACCTAAACACCAAAAGACACGAGGAAGATATACAGTACAGGAGAGATGATGCACATTTTATAGAAGTGACAACTTCAGTCTTGGAGCAACTAAAAAGGCCTTAAGCAGATTTCATTCTCAGATTTGTTCGAGGACATGTGCATGTGTTGTCACATGCATGTGCTGCTCCTCCAGTTGTAAAATGAGGGGGGTTGATATAGTGAGAAACTAACATATAAAGTATACTTCAAACCAAATAACCAGAGGCAGGTGTCATAAATGGCTTTAACAAACTTATTTAATGTCAATAGCTCTGTGTAAAGTGCATTGGACCTCTGTCTAAATAGTGACACAAATTATAATTACACTAAATTCATTATCACATTTCTTTTTTAATCAAGTTGTATTCTCCCAGAAAGGTAAATTTACAACTAAAACTTGGTAGAGGAAAGCCACAGCTGCACACCACCCACCAAATGACCTGCTGGTTCTTCATTCAAGCAGCAGATGCTTCAATTAGAGCAAAGTCCATCTCATCATTACAGGCCCCAGGTAGCCGGCTGCATCAAAGCAGCGCTACAGAGTGCCATGGTACAGAGGCACATGCTCAGTAATACAATGTGACAACTGTTCAGCAGCAGGGAGATTTTTTTTTAAACAATGTGTGTTTTGGGTTAAATTTGTTGCATTCCTTACATGATCAATGATGCTGTACACTTTATGTGCAGCTCCACGAGCACTGGCAAAGGTCTGGATGTTGGGAGAAGTCTGTCCCATGGCAAACACTCCAATAATCACGACAAAGAACACCTTAAAACAAAAATAGTATCAGCTACACCAAAATAAAAGAAAAGAAATAATGGAGACAGTCGGCCAAAGGTTTCTACTCACAGTGAGCACAGAGCCGATAGTGTACTCCCCACTCAGAATGAGAGTACTGCCGTACCAAAAAGCCAGAGCATACGACAGGTAGATCATCATGAAGGTGAAGCCCATGGCGATGTTAGTGGAGAGAGCCTTCTTTATACCCATCCTTTTAGCATCCTCCAAGTTCCTGTGATATCTGATGTTCAGCACAGACACAATCATGGAAAGAGTTCATTTTATTGAACAGCTGAAATTAGATTCCAGTGACAACTGAGCCCAAACAAAAGTGGGTTTAGCATCTGTGGAAAACAGTAATTGCATTTTTAAAGGGCCTTATTCAGTTACAGCTTTTTTTCTGCTAATTCTTGAATCACTTTATTGAATATATATATATCCACCGTGCACAGATGTTTTTCTTTAAGTAGACAAAAACAAATCATCTTTTAAAATCTGCGCTCAGATGGGACAACACTGCACCTCACCCACAGTAATAACTGCAGCTCTGTTACTCACCTTTGGATCTCTTTCTCTTGACCACTGAAAGCATACACAGTTCTGATGGCAGAGAGCACCTCCTCCGCCACAGCACCAGCTTTAGCATATGCACTCTGCTCTTTGCTAGTGAAGCTTGTCAGCACCTGTTTGAATGAGGAAAGAGGCAAATACAACTGATAAAACTGAAAGAAACATTCTTAAGATATGATGATTACTTTCTTTAATAGAGACTCCATCTTGTCACGCTGTAAATTCTGTATTTGTGGAGCAAAAGAACAATTTCTCAGATCTATCAGTGCACTGTGCTGGAAGTTTCAAGGAGGAGGAGAGAAGGAAATTAAAGTCTTTTTTCTACGTCATTAATCCTGGTTAAAGATCACCCAAAGTGGGCAATTGGTTTGTCACCTACTAATTTTTTTTTTTTTTTTGAAAAGTTAGACCCAATTTGTTTACAATAAATACTTCCCAGATATTTTTGTGCAGCAAAATATGTGGTGCAGCACACCACTGGCATATCAGGTAAGGGGTTCTTAAAATAAACATTAAAACATGGATGGCAAGACAAACAAAAGATAATAGCATGAACTGACTTGCCTTACTGAAAAGTGCT
This sequence comes from Melanotaenia boesemani, assembly GCF_017639745.1. NCBI lineage: Eukaryota > Metazoa > Chordata > Actinopteri > Atheriniformes > Melanotaeniidae > Melanotaenia > Melanotaenia boesemani. The sequence goes on along the minus strand of NC_055687.1, from coordinate 19,063,541 downwards.
GCTGAGACGCCCAGCAAAGGGCTCACAGACAGTATGACAAGAGTGAGCTTCCAGCCTTTGGAGAAGCCGATAGCAAAAGCTGCAACGAAGGTGCTGAAACTCTGGCACAACATCCCCACCTTGTCACCAATGCCTTCTTGAATCTTATAGACGTCACTGCAAATGCAAATACATCCATCCATGTTCCTTCAGAGTGCAGCATTTAAAAATCCAAAATAAAACAAACTATTTTGTAAAAAACTGTGCGTCTAATCTTTAGATAAAGGATCTTGCTATATGACAATTCAATTCGTCTTTACTATTAGCAATGAGACAATTATTTTACAAAACAATAGCAGACATATTCTTTGCAAACGCTTGAAAATACTTGGAAAATTATGCCAGGTGGAGCACTTCCTTGATACTACACTTTCACTGAAAGCAGAAACATGAAACTAAGTGTGTTGTTCCTTAGCTACCCACTCTGTGAGCCGTGTGTTGAGCTCTCCTGTGTCATTGACATCAAACCAGCCGATGTCCTGCTGCATGATTTTGTGGAAAAACAAGGTACGGATGCGTTTCACTTGCCGCCCGGCTGCCAGTGTCCAGAGGGACACCTGCAGGTAGGCTACAACCAGCACCACAGCTCCCATGATGGAGTAGTAAATGGCATAGCTGAAGGAAGAGAATTTATACAAGAACTGTGACTTTGAACTTGATTTGCTTGATGTGGATGTGTTTTCACTCATTAAAGCCAGCTGTTGTTATGCTAATTATGTAAAGTCTTACACAGTCATTTCCTCTTCCAAATGGGTGGTCATGTTAATAAAAGAGGCATCTGAAAACACAAAGGTTACAGTATTTTTAAGAATCCAGTTATTTCTTTGGGGTAATTGTTTTGGGAAGCATTACAGTGTGCAAAAGTACTGAGCCACCCTTCATTTCTTTATATAATAACCCAAATGGCTCCGGTCTACCTTCACCCCTTAATCCAGAGCTAGACTCCCTCTCCACAGTTACGCCTAGTCCTCCCACCACAACGTGGCGCAAAATCAGTCGCTAGACTCTTTTCCTCTGTTGTCCCCCGGTGGTGGAATGATCTACCAAACTCCGTCTGATCTGCAGAGTCCTTATCCACTTTAAAAAGCAAACTAAAGACTCAGTTGTTTAAGGAGCATTTCCGCACTTAGCATAACTCTTCCACTTAACAGAATGAGTTAGAAAGATTTGTCCAGCTCTTTGGCTCAACCAAGTACTGAATAAGTTGTGTGCACTTATGTCCAAGATGATATTATGAGATGAATTTGTGATCTTGTATTTAAACAAAATGACTTACAAAAAAAACTATTAAAAAAAAAATTATATGCACTGCCTCTAGCACTACATGACAGCACCTGGGTCCAACTGGACTCACAGCAGTCTGACTACCACTTAATTATGATGTCCCATCTTGCTTGAATTCTTGCTTGTGTTGTTCTTACTCTCAAATGTAAGTCACTTTGGATAAAAGCATCAAGCAATAGTTTTTTTCTTTAGAAACTGGCTGCTTTTTCACTCACTGTAAAACCTGTTCTTGAACCCTGACATTAGGTTTTGTTTATTAGGCGCCTCAACAGTGATCTATAAATCATTCAAGCATAAAAAAACTTTCGACTCAAGGGATGAACTTGTGTTGTGTCTGCATATACCTGTAAGAGCAAACGTACCAAAGTCAGCATATGAAATGAGGGGAGGCTCAAGACTTTGGGAAGGTAATGTATATTATAAGACTCACTTGAGAAGCTCATGTTGTTACCGGATGCAGCATCGTTTATGAGGCTGTCCGTCATGTCTCCAAAAACGATACACATGAGGGGAAGCACTACACCATTGGCCATGGCCATCACTGTCCCAGTGATAATCATGAAAATGTCCAACCCATCTGCAAACCTGAACTATATTTAAAATGAAAGTGTGGAAAGACCAAAGAGATCAGGCTGGATTAAGACATCAGAAAGAAACTAAGCAGCTATTATCTTTTCACAGCAGGAGACTGGTGGAGTTTAGCTAAACAACAGGAGGATGTGCTGCACTCCCATCCGATCTCCCTGTTTCCCCTTTTACTGTACTTCACACACACTCTCTCTCTCACACACACACACATCTGGCTATTATGACTGTAAGATCATACCTGTTAGTCTTACAACAATCACATTGCTTTTCACCTGTTATTTTAGGTTCTACTTTCAGAAACTACCACTACTTTAGCTGTTTTCTGTTGCCACACAGTCATTTATACAGCAAAAAACTGAAATTAAACTTCTTTATGAATACAACCGACGTCTATAAAGAATTATCTCTGGCTGGGATGGATCACAATGTGACTGCTCAGCTTACCACAGCGAGGGGGCCAACCATGGGCTCCTTTTTCACTTTTTCTTTCTTCTTTTTGTCTTTCTTTTTGTCATCCTTCTCACTCAATCTGGAGTAGTAGAAATTAGAGATTATGATAGAAATAAACAGTCTATTTGATTTGTTTTTAAAGCCAATAATGATATGCCAAAATGTCACTTTGGTCAAAACCATGAGCATTAAAACTACTTTTAATATTTAACTTTTAAAACAGTCAAGCTAAGCAGGATGTTCCACTTAAGGATAATGTATATTAAACCACTGGATTACTGTTAATTGTGTAGATCATCTTAATGCTGTATTTTTCAAGACTTGAAACTGTGCTGTTGACTCTTTGCTCACTTAATAGCGTTATGCTAACCCTTACTAAAGTATCCTATTACATATTGTCATCCAGATCTTGTGTCATATATTAGCAAAATATCAAGTAACTAGAGCTGTACAACACACGGGAAAAGTGGATTATTAATTTCTGAAATGTACTGGAGTGTAATATATAGGCTACTATGTTAAAACTGTATATGATTGTGTATATGAAGTAACTTTAAAAAAAATCATAACTCTTGAGATCAACTGTGCCGGTAGAAATAAAGATTTTAAAGTTGATATTACCTTAAATTTCCATTTTGTTCGTGTTTGTCTTTGGAGCCCAATTCCATCTCTTTGCTTTCCTCCATGTCTGTGTCCTGTCTGAGGAAGAGAAGTCTGTTTATATTTGTTAATGTAAACTCTTTTACGTCAGTATCTCTGAAATGAGAACTCGGTGAAGCAGCAACGTCGAGGCTGTTGAACTCAGTTTGAGATTAAAGTGATATCACCAAATATTAATCTTGTGGTTATACGAAAAACAAACATGTTTACGTCAAAATATGATAAAATAGATTTAAGATCCAACCACGAGAGACGTACCGACCCCCTGTGTGTCAGCTGCTGCCTCCTCTGCTCAGTCCCGTTTGTTAATTTCAATAGATGATGATTAAACGAACTTACGACGCATTACGTCCCTCCTCCTCTTCCTCCTCCTTCTTCCTCACGTGTGTCTATAACGTCTGCTCTTGATTAAGACAAGCTTCTATCAAAAATAATATAAACGCTTTTTTGGTTGTTGTTGTTTTATTTCATTCTTTCGACCATACATGTTTTATATATTTGGCCACAGTTAGCTTTTCCTCGAACAGCTTCCTCGTGTTTGGCTTTCGAAGCTTCATGGGAAATTATTGATTAGCCTACACGTTTGTCAACCGACCAGAAAACAGGGGCGTGAATTAAAGTTGCACGTGCAATTTTAATTTTTTTTAACCTGTTAGCAAAATCACAACCAGATTTCTGTATTTTAGTGGAGAAACGTGTATAATCATTATCTAATCTGTTACTGACCTCAGAGCTGATGATGATAAACAGGGATGAGTCTAGCTTCAAAATAACTAGTACAACTGAAGTGGTCATCTAATCATCTAATGCACGAAATTTAAACTTCGCTAATAAGCCCTATTTTTGTTTCTTTTTTTCTTTTTTTAATTCTCTTCAGCTTTCTTGGCCAGTTAACTTCACAGCGATCTCATCTGGTGGTTTTATGACTTTTACATCCTCTACATAAAATGTAGATTAATATTACAGATTAATATTATCACCCAGGTAGGCAGCTGGATAGATAATGCTGTATAAATGCTGCACTATGATCAAAAACATGTTCAAGGTGAAGAGCCTACATTCTGTGCTGCGTTCAGTCACAGGAAAAAAAGAACGGAAATGTTATTGTACATTGTCCTGCCTACAATATTAACAATATTACATTAATGTAATAATTATTAGGTCTGAAGAAGTTTGCTCATAGACATGTTTAATTTTCAAACAGAGTTTTCTGCCAATGCGTTATGTTGTTTGTCATGATAGGTAGTTAAATTAAGTTTAGGGTGATATACAAACACAGTATGCAGCAGCAGTTCATTATTAAGAGTATTGTGCACAAAACTATTATTAGTTAATTGTATGTGGAACATTAAATTCTGAACAATAGCCTGAAAACTAAATTCATTAGTATTCTTGTAGTTGGTTGGAGTGCAGCTTTAACAACTTTATTTACAACCCCAAATTATATAAAAAAGTTAGTTAATACACTTTTTTTGTTAATACACTTCACTTTTTGTTTTTGTCAATGTAGTGGCCCAACTTGCATAAGTAACAAGCGTAGATTGGCAATCTGGAATATATGTTTTTCCCCTTGGCCAATTAAGCCAGTTAATAACATATAGTGTTAAAATAATTAAGAAAAGTAACAGTTAAAAATCTTGTGGTTACATGTGGTTACAGGTCCAGGTTGGGTAGGAAACATTTTAACATGAAAACATCCCTTACTTGTAGCCACTGAACCACTGAGTCTTTCTGTCAATCACTTAGATACCCTAGAACAGAGTTGCTAAAAGTTATGGATAAAGAAAACACATGTATGGGCCACCCCCTAACGTTTACCTGACCTTTACCTTGCTTAACATCTGATTCCAAAGAACAAGTGAAGCATCCACTTTCTTTGTCTGTCAAAAAGGAACTCTTTTATTATTTTTGTTATTTTAAAATAGGGTAGGTGGCCAAGGTAGAGGTCATGTATTCAGCAGCATCAGAAAAAGTTATGAAAATTTTCAGGAAATCTCAGAAATTAAATAAGGAAAAAGTGATTAGATTTTGAGGTGTGATCCGGTTTACTGCCTGTACTATGGGGAGATATGGATAATTTAGAGCTGTGGGAGAAAAAAAAAACAAAACAAAACAAACAAACAAACAAACAAACAAACAAACAAACAAAAAAAAACAACTTGGCAGATGTTTGTGCTCTCTGAGTGTTTCAAGAAAATGTTACATGTAGTATGTTTATATCAAATATTTAAATTAAGTTCATATCCATGGTTTAGCCAAGTCAAGTACAGTGCTTGCCATTCCTCTTTTGGTGACGTCGTTTAATCCTGCAATTACATGCAGTTGTAAAGATGCTATGGGGTTCAAAGGTTTAGTAATTAGGGCTTAGTCACTGATACAGCACCAACCACACATGAAATACAGAACTCAGCACATAAATACTTAAAATGATCCCTCTGTTAACCTTATAAGGTCTAAACATGGAGATCATCTGCTTAACAATCAAATTACTTCCCTGTTTTCAGCTCCAATTGAAATCTGATATTATGTAAATCATTGATTACATACCATGAGGTCAAAGATTTAACACTGTGCCATCACATAAGAAGCACAAAATTATGAGTTATGTCATCAGCAAACAAATATTGCTGTTTACTTTTGAATCATGACAATTATCTCACAAAGGAATCGTGTTCTCAACTTTACCCTATTGTCAGTGATACAAAGGTCATCAGGAATTTTTTATTTTTGCTATTACAGCATCACAGGATGTTTTGTGGTTTTGTCAGCATCTCAACTAAAGTGGAAAAACCTGACTGCGTATAGGTTGAAAGGAACTGAAACTATAACTACGTTAGCTTTACCACAAAGAGTGACTACAAGACACTTCTTTAGGTTTGTTTCCTTTTTTTATTGTGATGCACACATTTAAATCTTCTTAAAGAGCCGTTGTATGTAATAAAAACTGACATATACATAAACTTGTTTTTACTCCAATTTTTTTTTTCAAATATGGCAGTTATTTACATTCAGTTACATTTAATTTATATGACATTGCACACACAATACAGTTCTTGTGCTCCACAATATGTATATCTATCTATATCTATATCTAAATATGTCTATCTATCTATCTATCTATCTATCTATCTATCTATCTATCTATCTATCTATCTATCTATCTATCTATCTATCTATCGATATATATATATTTGTTCAGCCAAATTCAGCTAATAGCTAGCATACTGCCGTGCTAAACATTTTTAATCTTAAGTGAACTGGCTTTGAAAATTTTATAGATAATAAAAAAGACATGTGAATACTCAAGAAAAAAAGTGATTTATAACTCTTTTTTTCTTTGACGTTTTGATGCAGTTATTTAATTGAGTATGGAGTGGATCAGCGGGAAGAACGCCTTGCTGTGATTGGCTGTGACGTTGTTAGGCAACAGCTGACGTTTCGTGCCTGTGAGTCACTTGAAGGACTCCGAAGGGAAAGACGGGAAACAGTTACAAGTCGCTTATAAAGCCTTTTTTTTGTTTGAACCGGTAAAGTCCTGCTTTTCTAACTTTAACCGGGACAACAAGTCTTTGCCATTAATAAAAAAAATGTATTATTTTATTAAAACTGTAAGACCTATTTATTAAATGTTACAGTAACTTTTCAAATATGGCATCCGTTGCTGGTTGATTGCTGCTCCCTGTTAGCCTAAAATAGCCTACGATGAGTATTCCTGATAAAACACATGACATTACTTGGCCAAATATTTAATTAATATTTTCTAACCTTTTTGACTTGCAACTCCTTCGGTGGTGTGCTGGTACACATAAAAGTTAAATCCTGGTGGCTTGTTGATGGTATAAGCAGACACCTCCTTCACGCCCTTGAGTTATTTTTAAACCACTGCAGTGGACAATCACTGATCATTGTGATTCTAAAATTAATCACATAATATATTTTGTTTCACAAATTAAATAAGTTTGAACAGGGGTGACACTCATATTCCACCATCATCTAGAATATTCATGATTAAAATGTAATTAATAGTTTAAGTGTAATAGAAATTTGAAAATTAATGGTAATTTATCTAATATAAGTAGATAAAACAAATTTATGAAAATTTGTGATACGTTATATAGCGATTTTGGGATTTTCTTTTTCTTTTTTTATTTTTCCACACACACTTTGGAGAAAGGAAAAAATGGTTGTCAGTGATTATTATATTTGTTGTCTGGTAACAAGCCTTAACAAGCCTTACTCAGACAACTAGTTACTAGTATTGCTAGTCGTACTATCACTAGTACTTTGTAAATATTACACATCTGCTTGTGAATTGTTTATCTGTTCGCACAAATGATATTGAGACAATGCACCTATTTCAAATAGTCCTGTGGGTTTATGGGTCCTCGTGGTCTAGAGCTTAGTCAAAAAAGACACACTTTGGTAACTCTCCTGCTTCACTTACAGAGGAGCATAAAAAATGAGAAAGAGATGCAAATGAAGGAAGAGGACAATGCTGAAGAGAGCTCAGAGTCTGCTGTTTTTATTTGAGACCACTAGATGGCATCCTCTGACTTCATAATGATATCGCTGATGTTCATATGTAAATAAAGGGGCAAGGTCTGCAGAAAATATGATACATGACAGCAATGGAAGACAACATTAGAACAGTTTCACACTTTTATTTAATGTTATCATGGGTGGATCCACTATTTACTCAGGTTAAATTCCAAAAGTTAAACAAATATTCCCTCCTTGGCTAAAATATGCTGTGTAGGTAAACACAGCCTGATGGTTAACTGATCAATGACAGTTCCAAACTGGGTTTTTACTAGAGGTTATATAATTAGTTCAGTTGTATTTCAGTTGGTATCATTCCTCCTCTCCGTCTTGTAGGCATATCAAAGGCCTGTGAGGGGCCCGCATAAAAAAATATGACAGTTTTCCTAAGACCTTCAAATTAGGATCCAAGAGAATCTTCTGCAGTAACTTGTACTAGTCCTGCATGGCTGGAGCACTCACAGGCTTTATGTTATTCTCATTGGTGACCCTTTAGGCTGCTGATAACCTGATGTATATACATGTATAAGTGGTGTACAGTCTTTTGCTTTCAGAAATGTATGCAATTATTCCAACTACTGAGGAATGTATGGTGAGCACATGTGTTCTGAGTAGACTAAAACAATTGTTTACAAAATCTTTATTTCCATGTAATACAGTTATCTTCCCATTGATACAGCTCAGATCTTCACAGGTATGTTTTTATTCAATATTTTTGTACCACTGCTGCCTCAGATGCTGTGGAAATACTTGCGTGCAAATTATATTCTTCTAGTCAGGGCTCGAATTACACCGGAGCTTTTAGGCAAGCTTTTGTCGGGCGTGCACCGTGATGTGGACGCGCATATATATTAGTGCACGTAGTGTAGTCAAAAATATGGTTACTACAAATAAACAAATAAATAAATAAAATCTGTTGCTACTGTATGCAGCTTGTTTAATCAGAAACATTATTCATGTTAAAATGTTTCCTACCCAACCTGGACCTGTAACCACATGTCTGCTGCTTGATCATGGCACAGCCAGAAGATTTTTAACTGTTAATTTTCTTAATTATTTTAACACTATATGTAATTAACTGGCTTAATTGGCCAAGGGGAAAAAAAAACATTTACTCCAGAAGAAAGCATATAAAGTGTTTTTTGTATGGACGCTCACAGCACGCCACAAGCAACACTGCTGTCCACTGTGCTGCATCACATCTGGAGGATTTAATAATAAAATAAAATAAATAAATAAACCATAAAGCTGACAAATGAATGCTAATTCTGTGTTAATGTCTTACTAAACTTATAGTGCCAATATTTCCATGATCAGGACTCTCTCTCTCTCTCTCTTAGTATATATCCGCAACGCTAATCTCGAATGCGAGACCACATTTTACCAGCATCACCTACATACACCAGCGCCCTACCGTACACAGACGCAATGTTTATGTAGGAATGTAATTGTTATTGGGCCTGCAAACACCGGATCTAAATTAATTAAAATGCTGAGGTTAATTTATTTAATTTAAAAAAAGTTTCAAATGAATATTTTCAGTAGCTAAGCATATTATAGTTATTTCAAGCCATTTAAAAGATTAAGATTCTCCTGAGGTGCAGGGATCACAAACTGTGGACCTGTTGAGCCACTGTCCTGCAGATTTGACATGTTTTATTCTGCTGTAACACACCTGAGTCACATTATTAATGAGTCATAAGGAGGCTTGTGCAGAACTTGACAATAAGCTGTCATTTGAATCAGGTGTGTTGCTGCAGCGACACATCTATGACCTGCAGGGCAGGTGGTAATCCTGCACTAAAGTGTAGCATACTGGCCCTCCTCTGCATACAGGTAAAATGCTATGAACTGCAGTATTGGTTTAGAAAGTTTCTCTGTAGGTACAGATGATTTTTTTGGATGTTAAGAGCCTTTTTACTCCAGGCTTTCCAAATTCAGTAAAGCAAAGAAATCATCCAGAGAAAGACAGAGTATTTGTTAGTTTAAATTATAGATCAGTGCTGTTACTAAATGCTAGTATATGCTAGACAGACAGACGTCCTTTTGAGTGTAATATTATGATATAATAAATATATTGTTTGCTTATAGTACTGTGAAAATAAATCTTCTATAGGACATTACATTAAGATGGGTTTGAGCCATGCGTCACTGCACATCTTTATCATTATTTTTTTTTATAATTATTCATCATTTTGTCATTCTGTTATTTATTTTTCCTTGTCTGTCTAATTGCTGTGTCTGTTTGCACACCAGTAAGTCACAACCTTATACAGGTACTATTGAGGTGTTTACCTACGCAAAGCAGGGCCGGCTGGTCCATCCTTTTAGCTAAGGATGGATTTGTATTCACCAATCACCAGTCAAAAGACTTTTTCTTTAAAAAACCTCCTGTGCTCTCGTCATCCTTGGCCTCGGTCCCTCACAGACAGATTTGTATTCACCAATCTAAGAGGAAAGATACGACCAATTCCACAGTCTATGAACATGTTCATGAATCTGATGGAAGATTTTCATAAAAACAACTTCTCTAATCCAACTTTAAAACAAATTTAAGAAGATTTGTAAAAAAATATTGGCGAATGAGGCTCTATATTTGCTGTTCCTCAGCACAGTCAGCAGTGGTTCGAGTCCCGGGTCTTAGCAGCTTGTGATCACTGCTCAGTAAAGATCACCCTACTCACAAGTCATTTTTAAAAAATGTACCGTAAATGCTGATTTAGATAAAGCCTAAATGTTCTTAAAACTGTAAAATATATGTATTATCAGCCAAAACTAACGTGTAAGAATAGTTTCAATCTACTGATTACAGTGACATCTAGTGGACACTACATGAAGTTTTTTTGTTACTCTAACCGAGAGTAAAAGAAATATTGTAAACAGAGCAGAGCTGCATAAGTAAGGAATGTGTTGTTGTGGAGTCTGTTTCATATTCTATCAGGTAAGTGGCAGGGGATCATAATATTAACAAGAGAAAAAAAGGAATAAACAAAAAAGATTTCAGAGACAACCATTAAACTTAGTAATTAAATATTTTATTTAGTCCAAGTTTTAATTTATATGAGCCAATTAGTAATTGGACCCAAGGAAACCAACGGATTGCATCGAATCTTATCTTCGATACAATCCCCCATCCTGAGCATGCACGTGGGCGACAGTGGAGAGGAAACAAAACTTTCTTTCGAAAGAAAAATAAACCTCCAGCAGAACCAGGCTCAGGGAGGGCGGCCATCTGCCTCGGCCGGTTGGGGATGGAGAGGACAGGACAGAGAGACAAAACAAGCACCATGAGGCTGAGTCAGGATACCTGGCGAGGGAAAAAAGCACAAGTTATACTGTCAAAACACACAATATACATGTATACTTATAAAGGTAAGCCAGGGACACCTGCTGAGAGAGAAAAGGATAAGCACAAGTTAATAGCAATAATAATGTCATAATGACATTGTTATCGCCATTGCACGTTATTATAGACACACAAACAATGTCATAGCACACTAGATACATACACAGGGCTGTCAAATGATTAAAATTATTGGTTAGATTAATCACAGCTTATATATATATGTGTGTGTGTGTGTGTGTGTGTGTGTGTGTGCTGTGTAGTGTGTAATGGTGTAGTTGCCTGTTTTTTACATTCTGGGCTTGAATCCTCTTCCATGTCTGAGAGATTATCCTCCTTGTGCTGGTCTCTCATCTCAGTCCTGCATTTGGATCCTACCTGCCAGGGTCTCTGGTTTTGATTGATTGATTGTTCTGTTTTCTGTTTTTCTTGTCTTATTTTGTAGGTTTTCCTTGTGTTTTCTGTTTTGCTTCCTTCTTCCTGTCATTAATGCACCTGCTTTGTTTCAGCTAACTCACTTAGCCTGTTTCTTGTTAGTTGTCCTTTGTGTATTTAAACCCGTTGCTCGTTGATCTTTTAGGTTTTTGTTTTGTTTTGTTTTGTTAAATTGATATTTTTTTGTGTGTTTTATTCTACTCTAGCATTTTCTGGTTACTGTATGGGCTACTTATCATCCCGTGTACTCTGACATTGTACAGACAGGTGTACTCCGGCTTGCCCCAGTTGCTGTTCACCTTTAACTTTACTGAACTAAACATGTCCTCACTATGGTCCTGTGGGACAAAAAAGACAAATGAGTGTTAGTGTCAGTGTGATGTGTAAATAGAAGCGGAAAATAAAGCAATAGATTGGATACATTTTATGTATGCACATGCTCACGTGCATGATAGCATAGCTTTATAATTACCTCTGTTTTAAAAGTTTGGAACTGGTCTCCATCATTATCATATGTAAAGGTTCCAAGAAGAGTTCCCTCATCTTCTACTGTTTTCTTTCCCTGGAAGATAAAAGATATACTTCTGGTTAACACTTTGTTTTCTGTGTATCTGTTAAGTTACAAAAGGGTTAGGCAGGATTCTGGTATTAAAGTAATGAAGAGACTGGTGACTTACATAGACAGAAAACTCCTTAGGTGCACTTGGTGTGGTGCCAGATGGAGACACCGACTTCAATATGTGACCCAGAGTCACATGGCTGATGGGAACTTTGTGAGACAGGTTAATAGTAATGTGTCCTTGCTGACCAGCAAAGGACCAGCAGTTTCCAGGAAGCAGCTCTGATGATCCCTGAACAGAAAAAGAAATTATGGTTAGTTGGTAAGTCTAATGTATAAAAAATACTGTTAGATTTAGTTGAATAATCACTGATCATTATGTTTTCTGAATGTAGTACATACCTGTATGACAACTCCTGGAGAAACTAGTTTGCATGTTCGAAAAAGTTTGCAGAAAAATGGCCTCTTCCAATTGTATGATGCTGAGGTCCTGCCAGATACAACGTTTGCTCCTGCACGCAAAACATACAAATAAAGTTAGTTAGTAACAAATTATTGCTGTGTGATATATATAAAGTTCCACGTTGTGTTTGATAATGATGACTTACCTAGTGATGCCAGAGCAACATTTGGCAGAAATTCTGCTTTTGGTTCTTTCCAGTTTAACTTAAAATTCTCCTTGTGCATGATTTGAAAACATGGTTGTTCAATATACTGTTCGGGGCGATATATGCTCATTGCACTAATCAGAAATGCAAGTCCTAGTGGAGGAAATATAAAATGATAAGGTTAGTGACATAATTTAAAAAAATAAACATGATACAAAACTATCAAATAGTGGTTGCTGAATAACTTTAAAGAGAGGTGATTACTTACCAACACTGAAGATTATTAAAAATACATATAACATAGAAAGTAGCAGTTTTATTTTACTGCACTCTTCTTCTGCATCAAAAGTGTTGCAGACGGGGAACTCGTCTTCTACAGGAGATATCATCTCCTCCGGGACTTGAGGACGAACTCTTCGCCTTTTACGTGATCTGAATGTGACAAATACAACTTAGGTTAGTTACAAGTTTTAAAGCTGTTACATAGAAAACCAAATAACAGTGCTGGAAAAAAGATTATGCATATTACTACTTTAACGTACCTCCAAGGTGTCTCTTTGTAATTAATGGTTGGTAGACCATTACTTTCATAATATCCAAGGGATGCCAGTCTAGAGCTTCTTCGTGACATGACTGTAATTCAAAAGAGAAAAATGGAGAAATGGTTAGTGACACACAGTAAATAAATTAATTGCTTTTTTCCTCATCTTTAACCTAATATCAAAAACAACTCAGCAGATAAATTCTTATACAATAAGACAGTTTTTTAAGTTCTGTGTCTAAACTATTTTGATTTTTGTCATCACTATACGATAAAACATTACAATATGATTTTACATTTAGTAAAACAAGCAGCCTAACTTAAAACTGCGCTTGAAAACAAGTGCAATTTTAAGTTTATGTTCGTGCAAAGCTGGAGGGATTTGCACGAACATAAACAAAATGATATTGGCAAAAATAAAAAAACAGTGTTTTTAAGAAAATCTACAAACAGATTTTAAGTTGTTTCTGATAGGAAATGTATAAAAAAACAATTTAAACTCTTATTGCTACTGTATAAATAACTGTGAAAATGACTTACTTTGTTATAACTTGAAATAATCCTGAAATCGATGCTGAACAGAGAAACGTTTTTCCCAAAGTTTCTGAGTTTTTAGCAGAATGTTAAAAACAGAATGTCAGGTTTAGAATCCTCTGCCTTGTTACATCATCAAAGAACAAGTCGAACGTTACGCCCATTAGTACATGCATGTGCACGTGTATGCGCACAAACGACTAGTGCGCTTACTCATGCACACTCGCGGCACAATAATAGCTGCGCACGTACACTTCAACATGTAAATTAACGTAACGCATATTTATCAAATTAATTTTACAGAAATTGGGGAAAAATAAATCATGTTACATACCTCCTCCTCTTCAAAGGAAATGTCCTCATTTCAAAATTTGTACAATATTAACCTGGAGTCAAAAATAAATCATTTAAATAATCAATGAAACATTTTCACAAACTGCAGAATGGCAAAAGAAATAACCAAAAATAAACAAGCAAGTAAATAAGTAAGTAAATAAAAAATAAAATAAAATAAAATAGATAAACATGACCCAAACATATTTACCAGGTAAATGTGAGATAACCTTTATAGCTATGAACGAAATCCTTACATCTTTCTCATGAAAGTAGGCCAGTGACTTACGTACAACGCACCCGCCTGTAAGTTCACCACTAGGGGGCTACAATCGCTGCAATGTTTCACTTTGGGTTTGCAAGGGGTTCCTATGAGAGACCTGTCCCGTTGGTCTCCTAAGTAAAGGTACAGAAGGCTTAATCCCTGGTACTTGGTTTAATTTCACAATATATAAGAATGACAAACAATCAAAATATGTACCTATATGAAATCTAATATAAAAGATAAAAAATTATAGGAAAAATATAGATAATAAAGGATAAACCTGAGCAGTCAGTGCAAATTCTAGTAAATGTTTAGAACTCACAGTATTTGTCTCCAAGCAATACTCTCTGCCCATAGATGCGTCACATGGATGGAACGTGTTGGACATCACACTTCTATGATATCACAAATGTTATTTATTTATTTTCATTTTACTCAACTGAACTTCTTCATATTTACTTATTTACTTATTTATTTATTCATTCAATCATTTTTAGCTGGAAGGGAGATGGGGGAGATTGGGCTTGGCGTGTGTGTGTGTATACATGTGTGCGTGTGAGTGTGTGAAAGATTTCATTTTGTGTTTTAATTCTTGTTTTTAATCATGTAAAGAACTTTGTGTTGCCTATGGCATGAAAAGAGCTTTACAAATAAAGTTTGATTTGATGAAGGCAGTGTCAAAAATTTGTTTATAAAAAGAACGGCTCACAGCTGTGAATCGGTTCCCATCGTTCATTTAAAAGAGCTGCAGTTACATTGTGTAGTCAACTTTTTCTTGTCACACTGATTACATTTGTCTAGATGCACCACTAAATGTCATCCCATTTTGTACACTAACACTAACATCAGATTACAACAACATGTAAGTAGTGAGTGGTATAGAAAATGGGTGGATGGATGAATGGGTAAAGCCCATGAGATTTTTGTGTTTTGAAAAGGTCTTTTTACAGAATGATGATTTTTAGCACGGGTGTACGGAGTTTTGGACATGCCTTCATAAAATGACAAAGTGAAGAATATAACACAAATATGAGACCTTTTTATTCACTTTTATGAATCAGGTTATAGAAACTGTTGATCAGATGGGCGATCATCCCTGTTCATGGATGATAGTGTTGCAGTTTTAGTCAAGTCGTCACACTGATGTCAGACTAGTTGTCTTAGTCCTCACAGGGTCGTTCACTGTTGATAACAACTTAATGTATTCATTAAATGTATTTAGAATTAAATAGTAAATAGCTTTATGTAAATCTTACACCCTTTTTAGTTAAAATAAAAGTTTAAATAAATAATAGCTGCATTTTCAAGAGGAAGTTTTCTAAACTGTAACAAAGACTTTAATCTGTAACTTGTTAACATGTTTGACTCTTTGTGAAACATATGAAAATTATTTTCAATGATTTTACTGACAGTCTTTATTGTGTCTGGAAAATGTAAACAAATTTTGACTTTAATGCCAAAGAAACTCTCAAACAAAGCTGAAAGAGAGACAAAGGAAGTATACGTTAACCAACAGATTTATTTGTGACAGTTGAAGGTGTCACGATTGGGCATAAAAAGAATTTACATCAAAGACATTGAACCTGGATGGAAGATGATCAGCGTGAAAGAACTGTAATAATATCTTTGATTGTGACTAAAAATGGAGGTCCTGCATCAAGCTATGAGACAGGTATACTGCTGTTGTAACAGTCCTATGAGTAAAGATAGCCAGGGATAAGTTTCAGATAGTTAGAAAATTATACTAAAAATGAAAATTTTTGTATTCCTCTCACACACTCACACAAACCCCCTTTTCATAGAAACAATAAAGTCAAACCCTCCCAATCACAGTACCACGTGCACCCCCACACTGACAAACTGTACAAAGAAATTTGCTACAGAATTAGTATTGTTTGTCAGATAAGTTGTTTTAAGTTTATTGGCTGCTACTTCATTAATTACAGTTTAGTTAAAACCATATCAATGTCAGAGAGAAGTAATAGTTCCTCCGCTATAGTTTTTATTGTGCAGTTTAGACCCAAAAACTGCATAATACTTCATATAAGGTGAGTTAATCCTTTGATGAGATGGGTGATGCTTTGGTAAAACAAATACTATTTATAACAGTTGAGTTGTTTATCTCTAAAGTAATCAACAGACGTTTTTTGTGTGTAGGTGATACGTTCTAAAGTAGCGTTGTAGCTTTTTTGGCTTCATACTGTCAGATACTAATATTTTGAGACATACACCACAGTGTGGACTTTGTTCATTACCCACCATTACTTGACCATTACCTGGTCAAGACCAGGGTTGTTGACATGTTTGTTGTTGATTGAGCACCGTTTGGCCATTTGCACTTTCACATATTGAATGGCCACGTTGACTTGCGTGGCTATGGAGGACCACAACTGTCAAAATAAAAAATGAATATTGTTAATGTTTGACCTATAGGCAAGGATCTGCCGCATTGAAAGACCGCCTTCCTCATTTACATGATGAGGCAGAAATGCATACAGAAATCTAAACAGGAAGCATAAAGAAAAAACATGCTTGGAGAAATAAATAGAGGAAGAAAACGAGCAAGGTTGGAAATAATGAGGATGTAAATGTGAGGGTGATTTAAACAAAAAGTGTGAATAAATAAATAAATAAATAGATAAAATGCAAAACATTTAACATAAAATACAGTAATAAATACTTTTGGGGCTAAGAAAATGTAAAGGGAAAATAATAAAGAAAATAATTACAAGCATAAAAATAAAGCAGGAGAGACATTTTAAAAAGCACTAAATAAATAAAATTAAAGTAAAATGATATGGAAAAGTGTGAATTTGGCCGACGATCCCAATAGTTTTTTTAAAAAAACGGCATGAGACTTGGGTCCATTTAAGCCTGGGATTGGCAAAATTTATTACATGTCTTAACCACACCCGTCAACAACCTTCTAAAGAGCAACTAAGGGCTTTTATACCCTCCTGCTGCAGGTAATTAGCCGGAACCACCTGTTGAAGTGGGACTAGACTATACAAGTTAAAACATATCCACAAAATATCTTACTTAAAATAACACCTGTATCTCTCTGTCTCACACACACACACGTAGGGAGTTGGGAGGCGTGGAGCCATGCGGGGTGGAACGGAGGAGACCATTCAGTGTTCTCCTTGGATGCATCCCGTGGCGACTCGCCTCTCAGTTTTAATTGCACCGAGACACCAAAACACAAGAAACACAACACACAAACAAAACCTGGGGGGCATGGCATGCGGTGAATGGCGGGCGGGGCCACTTAGGTGGCCCGGCTCCCGGTTCATTGCAGTCACTGCCCCTCAATTTTAATTGCACACAACACACACAACATAAACAGTCAGGGGTGGGGAGCTAGGGGGAGGGTATTGGGGACCTCTCACACCCCTGCTCCCCCTGTGTGTGGCTGGGGGGGGGTGCGCTGGTGGGCTGCTGGCTCTGTGGGGATTGGGTCAAGGGGGGGTGCTTGGGGCTCGCTGTCCGCTGGTCCGCCTGGGGTGTCCCCCACGGGGCATGGTGGGTGGGTGGTGTGTGGCGTGACTGTGTGGTGGTGAGTGATTTTGGGTGCGGCGCGGGGGAGGTTGTGAGTGTGGGGTTATATGGGGTGCAGATTGAAGTAGGTGGGGAGTGGGGGGAGGGGGCCGATAGCACCCTGGTTCCCGGGGTGTGCGGCTGGAACATCGGGGTGTGTGCTGGCCTACGCCGGGTGGCTGTCTGGGGGGGCCTGGTCCTCCTAGGCATGTTGCGGGCCCTCTGCCTTTGGGGGGTGGGGCGGCCGCCTCTGGGCTCCTGGGGCCCTGGGCCCTTCGCTTGGGCTGCCCTGGGTGGCCGGTCCCTGGCGGGGCCGGTGGCTGCTGATCTTGGCCCGCTGGGGTCCGTGCCCCGGGACCGTGGGGGGCTCTTGCTGGGGCTCTCCTCTGCCGCCCATTGGGTGGGGCTGGAGTCGTCTTTGTGGTGGGGTGGCTTGGGTTGGTGATCCGGGTCTGCTGCTGAGGGCCCAGCCCAGGCCCTGGTCTGCCTCTGGCCTCCGTGGAGGCGTGGTCGCATTTGCATGAACTCACTCACCACTCTTCATCACTGATCACTCCTTGTTTCTCATGCTCTGCATGCTGACACAGTCACTGAGTTGTCTAGTGGGTTTTAATACTAAGCGATAATTATTAAAATTTTTTTTTTTTTTTTGTATTTTTCCTGTGAGTTAGTATCTGGTCGCTGTTATGTCTTTTTGATCTGGTTATTATTTAAAAACTCTTAATGACTGGCAGCCCTGTTTGTTCTGTGTGTGTGTTTCTGCTTTTGTAAAAGTTGTAGGAAATTTTCTGGTGTGTTCATGTACAGGTGTAACAGTTTGTTGTCTGGTGATGGTGTGGATTGAAGGGTCGTTTCCTTCTGTCTGTGATCTTTTTGTCTCCTTTCTTCTTCCCCTTTTGCTCTTTTTGCCATTTTCCATCTTTTTCTGTCCCCTTCGGTCAGGTCCAGCAAGATTACATAGATTCCATGATTCAAAGTAAATAAAGAAATAAATGAATCAGATTATCAAGAGGAGCCCTACCCATAGGCCTCCCCTTAGCAGAGCAAATTTGTTCAGCACGATACAGCAACAAGATTATCATTTTGCTTGCTATGATGCTGGACAGGACAAGTTAGAAAAAATAAAAAATAAAAAAATAACACCTGTAAAGCAAACATCATGAATCAATATTTACATATATACATACTTAAACTTAATCCACTTAATGATTTTACAACATGCTTCAAATACACATTTAATTTATGTAAACTACTTCCCACCCCTCTTCGTTGACATGGTTTGTTCCGAAAACTCTTAAACAGGAAATTAGGCCTACTTCCCTCTTTTACCTCTCCTGCCCTGCAATGAAGACAAGAGGTGAGTATGGCCATTTCCTTCTTGAGCCTATAGCTTTACACAATTAGACATAGATCAAAGTAAAAACGAGTATCAAAATGTTGTTAAATGTTAAAATACTAATTTAAGTTCTCTTTTCCACAGGCAGGATGGCCAGTCCCCCTCTGCAAACAAACAAACACTTTTCCCTGTTTTAACATTCAATAAAACAATTAATTAATCTGTGTGGTCCTATCTACTAATCATTCCCATAATATTTGCAAGACTTGTGGTGGTGATGGAACCACCGGTCTCGGTCACAAAAAGTAAATAAATAGGAATATTAATACAAAGTAAATTAAGGCAGGTGAAAATTACAGTAGAAATGTAAATGTCACATGTGTATGTCACATTTTAAAGGTTTCACAATAGAAAAAATATTTTTAAATGTTGTATAGTTTATTGGAATATCAGTTTGTTTATTGAGCCATGTTTATATTTCAGTATTTATTTTTCAGTAACACCGTAGCTTCAGGCTAACATTAGATTAACAGTCTTACATAACACTGGAAGTTGCACTTGCACTGGGACAAAATACCCTCAGATGTGAAGTCAAAATTCTAAAAAACAAACCATTTTAAAATTTACTTCAGTGCAGTGACACTGCCGATCAAACCCTGTCTGGAAAGACTTTTCAAACCTCCTGTAGGGGACCTGTCAATCCTCTGAGGTGCACATGGGGTGTCCAGTTAGACTCCAGAGGGGGTCAGTTTAAAGAGAGCTTGGGTCTTTCAACTAATAGTGCAAAACTATGAAAAGATGCAGTAACAGTGAAGAGATGTCAGTGGCTTATCTCCAAGTATAGAATCCACTGGTGAAAGTGTGTAAAGTCACAGTCGCAACTTTGGAAAACATATTCTCTATTCTCACTATTATATTATATTATATTATGTTATGTTATGTTATGTTATGTTATGTTATGTTATGTTATGTTATATTATATTATATTATATTATATTATATTATATTATATTATATTATATTATATTATATTATATTATGAGCGTTCTTATTTTGAACGTCCTGACAGGAAGCCGTATGCTTCTGTCCGCTTCCCCCTCACGCTCATTCTCGTGTAGAGCATCTATCTTGGTTAGTTTATCAAAAAGCAGGAGTAGCCTATACAGTCTTCTCTCCATCTTTTATCAGAAATCAGACTTAACAGCTAAAAGAAGTGTATGTGTTGGATGAGCTTCAATTTAAAGATTAACAGAGCTGGAGGTTCTCAGGTTAAAGTCTCCATGGTTTATATATTCTTTTCAGTAGCCTATTCTTTCTGAATCACAGAAACCACCAACAGCATCCTTACGCCTTTATTAAACATTCATGTACATTTCAGTTTTAATTCCCTTCACTCTGTCAGTGGAGGAATAAGCAAGTATTTCCCCGCCCTCCCCACTTTAGTTCCCAATACGGGAAAGTTACACACAATGTAACTGTAGCTACTGTATAAACACACAAGTATTGTTTACAACTCAATTTTGAGAATCGTTGGCAATAAAAGAAAATCTGCATAGTTAGAAATCTGGAAAATCAACTTAACTAAACTGAAAAGCTCAGCGGGACAGTTTAAAGCTGCATTTGTACTAATATGGTAAGAATATACTGCAGAGTGAGTGCAGTATCTGACATCAGGTGTGTTGCTGCAGGAAAACATGTAAAACCTGCAGGGCAGGTGGTAATCCTGCACTAAAGTGTAGCATACTGGCCCTCCTCTGCATACAGATAAAATGCTATGAACTGCAGTATTGGTTTAGAAAGTTTCTCTGTAGGTACAGATGTTTTTTTTTTTTTGGATGTTAAGAACATATTTACTCCAGGTTTTCCAAATTCAGTCAAGAAATCATCCAGAGGAGAGGGGCAGAGTATTTATTTAAGTTACAGATCAGTGCTGTTACTAAATGCTGGTAGATAAAGGGTGAGTAGGAATTTTTAATTCCTTGGATATTATAATACATCTTCTAAGCAGACCAGAAACATGAATGAATGAATTTGAGGATGATTGTATTTGTATAAAACAGGCTCAAACTCATCTTAATGTAATGTCCCATAGAGGATTTATTTTCACAGTACTTCAACCCAACAATATATTTATTATATCATCATATCGCACTCAACAGGACAAAACTGTAAAGCGTCTGCCCTGATTATACACAAACATAATAGCCTCAGATCATCAATTATGTAGTTCAAGACAAATATACTGTAAATGACTGTGATTGAGGTGTGTGTTCTGTTTACTATCAGTATTTTTAAAAAAAGTTAGATGCTACCCAGTACAGCTGCATCATTGGAAATGAAATTACAGAGCTGGAAATTGGTCGAAAAATGTGTGCAGAAACCAAAGAAACATGAGATGAAATCAGGGTAAGAAAGAAGAACAGAGCAGGATAAGACAGCAGAGGTGCCATCCAGGATCACATGTAAGAGAATAAGATGCATTTTTTTCTTCTATATATTAATTATATAATCAAACTTAGCCCTCTTGTTTTATATTTTCTGCTATTAGTGGATGTGGTGTATTCCCTGGACCAGTGATCTGAGGTGCCTTCAATCAGCAGCTGACTGAGTGATTTGTTGATAGTCGTTGAGATTGTTGAGTTCATGTTATTTTGCTTCATTAAACCATATTAATTTACAAGTGTAACCCAGTGTTTTTTGTCTGCTTTAAGGTGAAAAGAATTTGACAGCTGAGATGCTGTATCATTGTTTTTAAAAAAGCACATGCTAAAACAATCCATCAGTAATCTGGATCAAGTCCCAGATCTTCTTCAGTCCTGCTTTCCTTGTAGTCCGCCCCTGTATCAGACTCACCTGGAGGATTCATCAGATGGACAACTTGCTCCGTAGGTGACCAGCATCTTAAAATGATGCCACAACAGCTGGAAATTTGCTTTACAAAGTGTAGAAGGTACAGTAGGCTATGTGATGAAATTTTATTCCTCAGTGTACCACTTCCCCCTTTACCACCGCACCATGAGGATGCGCATGTTGATGCGCTCATGGGACCAGACTGCAGACCGCTGTCCAAGTTCAGGAGTAATTAATAATCTGTATGATTTGAAGCTCACCATGTGATTATTTACGATCAAGTCAACTCTTTAAAATTTAGGAAATTCATGCTTCACTGCACATCTTTATCATTTGGTGTTCTGAGAACAACCTCGCTCTCAACACCAAGAAAACCAGGGAGATCATCATCGACTTCAGGAGGTTCAGCACAGACCCAGCCCCCCTCTACATAAATGGCGAGTGTGTGGAGAGGGTCCACACCATCAGGTTTCTTGGCGTCATCATCTCGGCCGACATCTCCTGGTCAGAGAACATCACGTCAATCACCAAGAAGGCTCAGCAGCGGCTACACTTCCTGAGAGTCCTCAGGAGGCACCAACTGAA
This sequence comes from Melanotaenia boesemani, assembly GCF_017639745.1. Taxonomy (NCBI): domain Eukaryota; kingdom Metazoa; phylum Chordata; class Actinopteri; order Atheriniformes; family Melanotaeniidae; genus Melanotaenia; species Melanotaenia boesemani. Next base: position 19,041,055 of record NC_055687.1, on the reverse strand, counting down.
CTCCAACCTGCTGCTGACCTTCTACCGCTCATCCATTGAGAGCCTGCTGACATACTGCATCACAGTATGGTACGGCAGCTGCACTGTAGCAGACAAGGAGAGGCTACAGAGAGTGGTAAAGACAGCACAGAAGATCATTGGCTGCCCTCTCCCCTCCCTGACGGACATTTACACCTCCCGCTGCCTCAGCAGAGCCAGAAACATCATAAATGACAGCTCCCACCCTGGCTCTGATCTGTTTGCCCTGCTGCCCTCTGGGAGGCGCTACAGGTGCATCAGGACTAAAACAAACAGACTCAAAAACAGTTTCTTTCCAAAAGCAATAACTGCCCTGAACTCCTGTAGGACTTCAAATCTGAAATACGCTGGACACTAACAACATATGTGCAATACATTCTGTCACATGACATGTACAACATATCATGATCCGTGCAATAATACTTTGAACGTGCAATATATTTTATTTTTTCAGACATAGACATCATACTTATATCTGCAAATAACTAGAGTGTGCACATCTGTTTTATTTCTGTAAATATTTTATACCTTAGATCTTTTATTTATTATTTATTTCTATACTGCTCTCTCTGCACTGACACTGGGGATGGCTTAATCTCGTTGTACATGTGTATAATGACAATAAAAGGCATTCTATTCTATTCATTCTATTCTATTCTATTATTTTTTATAATTATTCATCATTTTGTCATTCTGTTATTTATTTTTCCTTGTCTGTCTCATTGCTGTGTCTGTTTGCACACCAGTAAGTCACAACCTTATACAGGTACTATTGAGGTGTTTACCTATGCAAAGCAGGGCCGGCTGGTCCATCCTTTTAGCTAAGGACAGTGTGATGGCCGCCTAGGCAGCCACACACTGAGCCTGGTCTGGTAACCTTTTTTTCTTTTCAGTTAAATCATTTTATTTGTAATATTTACCTTTTCCTTTTTATTTCAGATTTTTCTTAGCAAGTTTGGCGGGGGGGGGGGGGTTAACTGATTCGGTGCACACTTTTAGTTGACTCATTCTTGTCACCTTGTTAATTTGGCTTATTTTCAGTTAATATGCATTTTCTTTGAGTTACTAGTTCCTGGGGAAGTTGGTGTGTGGGAGGCCCAAGCCTGCTAAGTCCCAGCTGAGGTGGATCTCCATTGACGAGGCTACAGCCTAATTGGACTCATCCATCTTGCAACAAGATAGTGGGAGAGGGGTTTAGATTTTCTATTGTTTAGTATTACTTTATTTGTTCTTTATGTAAAAGTATGATTATTTAGATTTCTGTTTCCCTAATGAGTTGTGGATCTAAATTGTTTAAGTTCTGTTGTGAATTAGTTGAGTTTATTAAGTTAGCTGAAGATGGTTATGTTATGTATTTCCCTCTTGTGTCAAAATGGTCTGATCAGCCAGTGTATATAGTTTCCCTTGTGTGTCAGTTTGTTAGGTCAGTTAGTTTTCAGTTCCTTATGTTGATGTTCTGTTTAGTTGACCTCTTTTATGGGCCCAGAACTTTAGGAATTTGTATTTTTGTTGTTTTTTGGTAAAATTAAATGTCAAAAGACTTTTTCTTTAAAAAACCTCCTGTGCTCTCGTCATCCTTGGCCTCGGTCCCTCACAGACAGATTTGTATTCACCAATCTAAGAGGAAAGATACGATCAATTCCACAGTCTGTGAACATGTTCATGAATCTGATGGAAGATTTTCATAAAAACAACTTCTCTAATCCAACTTTAAAACAAATTTAAGAAGATTTGTAAAAAGATATTGGCGAATGAGGCTCTATATTTGCTGTTCCTCAGCACAGTCAGCAGTGGTTCGAGTCCCGGGTCTTAGCAGCTTGTGATCACTGCTCAGTAAAGATCACCCTACTCACAAGTCATTTTTAAAAAATGTACCGTAAATGCTGATTTAGATAAAGCCTAAATGTTCTTAAAACTGTAAAATATATGTATTATCAGCCAAAACTAAGAAGAAAAAAACAAAACAAAACAAAACAAAAAAAAAAACGTATGTGGGTTTAATAAGCTCAGACGAGTCTGGAAAAGACTAAAATTTATGTGATCACATTTTGGTTCTGTCTCAGTTAATCAGCTAAATAAATAAAGCAGTTCAAGATTTAAATCTGGTTTCTTTCAGTCTGTGATCATAACGTGTAAGAATAGTTTCAATCTACTGATTACAGGGACATCTAGTGGACACTACATGAAGTTTTTTTGTTACTCTAACCGAGAGTAAAAGAAATATTGTAAACAGAGCAGAGCTGCATAAGTAAGGAATTTGTTGTTGTGGAGTCTGTTTCATATTCTATCAGGTAAGTGGCAGGGGATCATAATATTAATAAGAGAAAAAAGGAATAAACAAAAAAGATTTCAGAGACAACCATTAAACTTAGTAATTAAATATTTTATTTAGTCCAAGTTTTAATTTATATGAGCCAATTAGTAATTGGACCCAAGGAAACCAACGGATTGCATCGAATCTTATCTTCGATACAATCCCCCATCCTGAGCATGCACGTGGGCGACAGTGGAGAGGAAACAAAACTTTCTTTCGAAAGAAAAATAAACCTCCAGCAGAACCAGGCTCAGGGAGGGCGGCCATCTGCCTCGGCCGGTTGGGGATGGAGAGGACAGGACAGAGAGACAAAACAAGCACCATGAGGCTGAGTCAGGATACCTGGCGAGGGAAAAAAGCACAAGTTATACTGTCATAACACACAATATACATGTATACATGTAAAGGTAAGCCAGGGACACCTGCTGAGAGAGAAAAGGATAAGCACAAGTTAATAGCAATAATAATGTCATAATGACATTGTTATTGCCATTGCACGGTGTTATAGACACACAAACAATGTCATAGCACACTAGATACATACACAGGGCTGTCAAATGATTAAAATTATTGGTTAGATTAATCACAGCTTATATATATGTGTGTGTGTGTGTGTGTGTGTGTGTGTGTGTGTGTGTGTGTGTGTGTGTGTGTGTGTGTGTGTGTGCTGTGTAGTGTGTAATGGTGTAGTTGCCTGTTTTTTACATTCTGGGCTTGAATCCTCTTCCATGTCTGAGAGATTATCCTCCTTGTGCTGGTCTCTCCTCTCAGTCCTGCATTTGGATCCTTTCTCCATGTATCACAAAAATCTTCTTGTTTGTTGTTGTTGTTGTTTTTTTATTTTCATTTTATGGTCTATTCTCTGTTCTTTTAGGTGTTTTTTTCCATTGTCTGCTTTTGTTTGTTTGTTTTTTTACTTTTTGTGCTTTCCTCCTCTGTTTTAGCCACTCTGTTTGTTTTTCTGTTTGTTTGTTTTGTTTTGTTTGTTTGTTTTTATGATCTTTGTGCTTTGCTTTGTTTTTCTTAGAGTTCTGTTATGTTTTTTAGATTCTGGGCTTGAATCCTCTTCCATGTCTGAGAGATTATCCTCCTTGTGCTGGTCTCTCATCTCAGTCCTGCATTTGGATCCTACCTGCCAGGGTCTCTGGTTTTGATTGATTGATTGTTCTGTTTTCTGTTTTTCTTGTCTTATTTTGTAGGTTTTCCTTGTGTTTTCTGTTTTGCGTCCTTCTTCCTGTCATTAATGCACCTGCTTTGTTTCAGCTAACTCACTTAGCCTGTTTCTTGTTAGTTGTCCTTTGTGTATTTAAACCCGTTGCTCGTTGATCTTTTAGGTTTTTGTTTTGTTTTGTTTTGTTAAATTGATATTTTTTTGTGTGTTTTATTCTACTCTAGCATTTTCTGGTTACTGTATGGGCTACTTATCATCCCGTGTACTCTGACATTGTACAGACAGGTGTACTCCGGCTTGCCCCAGTTGCTGTTCACCTTTAACTTTACTAAACTAAACATGTCCTTGCTATGGTCCTGTGGGACAAAAAAGACAAATGAGTGTTAGTGTCAGTGTGATGTGTAAATAGAAGAGGAAAATAAAGCAATAGATTAGATACATTTTATGTATGCACATGCTCACATGCATGATAGCATAGCTTTATAATTACCTCTGTTTTAAAAGTTTGGAACTGGTCTCCATCATTATCATATGTAAAGGTTCCAAGAAGAGTTCCCTCATCTTCTACTGTTTTCTTTCCCTGGAAGATAAAAGATATACTTCTGGTTAACACTTTGTTTTCTGTGTATCTGTTCAGTTAAAAAAGGGTTAGGCAGGATTCTGGTATTAAAGTAATGAAAAAACTGGTGACTTACATAGACACAAAACTCCTTAGGTGCACTTGGTGTGGTGCCAGATGGAGACACCGACTTCAATATGTGACCCAGAGTCACATGGCTGATGGGAACTTTGTGAGACAGGTTAATAGTAATGTGTCCTTGCTGACCAGCAAAAGACCAGCAGTTTCCAGGAAGCAGCTCTGATGATCCCTGAACAGAAAAAGAAATTATGGTTAGTTGGTAAGTCTAATGTATAAAAAAATACTGTTAGATTTAGTTGAATAATCACTGATCATTATGTTTTCTGAATGTAGTACATACCTGTATGACAACTCCTGGAGAAACTAGTTTGCATGTTCGAAAAAGTTTGCAGAAAAATGGCCTCTTCCAATTGTATGATGCTGAGGTCCTGCCAGATACAACGTTTGCTCCTGCACGCAAAACATACAAATAAAGTTAGTTAGTAACAAATTATTGCTGTGTGATATATATAAAGTTCCACGTTGTGTTTGATAATGATGACTTACCTAGTGATGCCAGAGCAACATTTGGCAGAAATTCTGCTTTTGGTTCTTTCCAGTTTAACTTAAAATTCTCCTTGTGCATGATTTGAAAACATGGTTGTTCAATATACTGTTCGGGGCGATATATGCTCATTGCACTAATCAGAAATGCAAGTCCTAGTGGAGGAAATATAAAATGATAAGATTAGTGACATAATTTAAAAAAATAAACATGATACAAACTATCAAATAGTGGTTGCTGAATAACTTTAGAGAGAGGTGATTACTTACCAACACTGAAGATTATTAAAAATACATATAACATAGAAAGTAGCAGTTTTATTTTACTGCACTCTTCTTCTGCATCAAAAGTGTTGCAGACGGGGAACTCGTCTTCTACAGGAGATATCATCTCCTCCGGGACTTGAGGACGAACTCTTCGCCTTTTACGTGATCTGAATGTGACAAATACAACTTAGGTTAGTTACAAGTTTTAAAGCTGTTACATAGAAAACCAAATAACAGTGCTGGAAAAATATGCATATTACTACTTTAACGTACCTCCAAGGTGTCTCTTTGTAATTAATGGTTGGTATACCATTACTATCATAGTATCCAAGGGATGCCAGTCTAGAGCTTCTTCGTGACATGACTGTAATTCAAAAGAGAAAAATGGAGAAATGGTTAGTGACACAAAGTAAATAAATTAATTGCTTTTTTCCTCATCTTTAACCTAATATCAAAAACAACTCAGCAGATAAATTCTTATACAGTAAGACAGTTTTTTAAGTTCTGTGTCTAAACTATTTTGATTTTTGTCATCACTATACGATAACAAAACATTACAATATGATTTTACATTTAGTCAAACAAGCAGCCTAACTTAAAACTGCGCTTGAAAACAAGTGCAATTTTAAGTTTATGTTCGTGCAAAGCTGGAGGGATTTGCACGAACATAAACAAAAGTATATTGGCAAAAATAAAAAACAATGTTTTTTAAGAAAATCTACAAACAGATTTTAAGTTGTTTCTGATAGGAAATGTATAAAAAAAACTATTTAAACTCTTATTGCTACTGTATAAATAACTGTGAAAATGACTTACTTTGTTATAACTTGAAATAATCCTGAAATCGATGCTGAACAGAGAAACGTTTTTCCCAAAGTTTCTGAGTTTTTAGCAGAATGTCAAAAACAGAATGTCAGGTTTAGAATCCTCTGCCTTGTTACATCATCAAAGAACAAGTCGAACGTTACGCCCATTAGTACATGCATGTGCACGTGTATGCGCACAGACGACTAGTGCGCTTACTCATGCACACTCGCGGCACAATAATAGCTGCGCACGTACACTTCAACATGTAAATTAACGTAACGCATATTTATCAAATTAATTTTACAGAAATTGGGGAAAAATAAATCATGTTACATACCTCCTCCTCTTCAAAGGAAATGTCCTCATTTCAAAATTTGTACAATATTAACCTGGAGTCAAAAATAAATAATTTAAATAATCAATGAAACATTTTCACAAACTGCAGAATGGCAAAAGAAATAACCAAAAATAAACAAGTAAGTAAATAAGTAAGTAAGGAGGTAAATGAAAAAAATAAAAAAATAAACATGACGCAAACATATCCACCAGGTAAATGTGAGATAACCTTTATAGCCATGAACAAAGTCCTTACGTCTTTCTCATGAAAGCAGGCCAGTGACTTACGTACAACGCACCCGCTTGTAAGTTCACCACTAGGGGGCTACAATCGCTGCAATGTTTCACTTTGGGTTTGCAAGGGGTTCCTATGAGAGACCTGTCCCATTGGTCTCCAAAGTAAAGGTACAGAAGGCTTAATCCCTGGTACTTGGTTTACAGCTGTTTAGTCAAGTTTAGCCTAAGGTAAACTCTGAGAATCGTTTACATTAAAGATGGGATTTATGGCTTTTTGAAGGGAGCCGGATCTTGCGGAGCCGTCTCTTTCAAAGAGCCATTCAAACAATCAAAATATGTACCTATATGAAATCTAATATACAAGATAAAAAATTATAGGAAAAATATAGATAAAAAAGGATAAACCTGAGCAGTCAGTGCAAATTCTAGTAAATGTTTTGGATAGAACTCACAGTATTTTACTCAACTGTACTACTTCTTTTTTACTTATTTATTTATTTATTTATTCATTCAGTCATTTTTAGCTGGAAGGGAGGTGGGGGAGATTGGGCTTGGCGTGTGTGTGTATACATGTGTGCGTGTGAGTGTGTGAAAGATTTCATTGTGTGCTTTAATTCTGGTTTTTAATCATGTAAAGAACTTTGTGTTGCCTATGGCATGAAAAGAGCTTTACAAATAAAGTTTGATTTGATGAAAGCAGTGTAAAAAATTTGTTTATAAAACGAACGGCTCACAGCTGTGAATCGGTTCCCATCGTTCATTTAAAAGAGCTACAGTTACATTGTGTAGTCAACTTTTTCTTGTCAAACTGATTACATTTGTCTAGATGCACCACTAAATGTCATCCCATTTTGTACACTAACACTAACATCAGATTACAACAACATGTAAGTAGTGAGTGGTATAGAAAATGGGTGGATGGATGAATGGGTAAAGCCCATGAGATTTTTGTGTTTTGAAAAGGTCTTTTTACAGAATGATGATTTTTAGCACGGGTGTACGGAGTTTTGGACATGCCTTCATAAAATGACAAAGTGAAGAATATAACACAAATATGAGACCTTTTTATTCACTTTTATGAATCAGGTTATAGAAACTGTTGATCAGATGGGCGATCATCCCTGTTCATGGATGATAGTGTTGCAGTTTTAGTCAAGTCGTCACACTGATGTCAGACTAGTTGTCTTAGTCCTCACAGGGTCTTTCACTGTTGATAACAACTTAATGTATTCATTAAATGTATTTAGAATTAAATAGTAAATAGCTTTATGTAAATCTTACACCCTTTTTAGTTAAAATTAAAGTTTAAATAAATAATAGCTGCATTTTCAAGAGGAAGTTTTCTAAACTGTAACAAAGACTTTAATCTGTAACTTGTTAACATGTTTGACTCTTTGTGAAACATATGAAAATTATTTTCAATGATTTTACTGACAGTCTTTATTGTGTCTGGAAAATGTAAACAAATTTTGACTTTAATGTGAAAGAAACTCTCAAACAAAGCTGAAAGAGAGACAAAGGAAGTATACGTTAACCAACAGATTTATTTGTGACAGTTGAAGGTGTCACGATTGGGTATAAAAAGAATTTACATCAAAGACATTGAACCTGGATGGAAGATGATCAGCGTGAAAGAACTGTAATAATATCTTTGATTGTGACTAAAAATGGAGGTCCTGCATCAAACTATGAGACAGGTATACTGCTGTTGTAACAGTCCTATGAGTAAAGATAGCCAGGGATAAGTTTCAGATTACTTGACCATTACGTTCTAAAGTAGCATTGTAGCTTTTTTGGCTTCATACTGTCAGATACTAATATTTTGAGACATACACCACAGTGTGGACTTTGTTCATTACCCACCATTACTTGACCATTACCTGGTCAAGACCAGGGTTGTTGACATGTTTGTTGTTGATTGATCACCGTTTGGCCATTTGCACTTTCACATATTGAATGGCCACGTTGACTTGTGTGGCTATGGAGGACCACAACTGTCAAAATAAAAAATGAATATTGTTAATGTTTGACCTATAGGCAAGGATCTGCCGCATTGAAAGACCGCCTTCCTCATTTACATGATGAGGCAGAAATGCATACAGAAATCTAAACAAGAAGCATAAAGAAAAAACATGCTTGGAGAAATAAATAGAGGAAGAAACGAGCAAGGTTGGAAATAATGAGGATGTAAATGTGAGGGTGATTTAAACAAAAAGTGTGAATAAATAAATAAATAGATAAAATGCAAAACATTTAACATAAAATACAGTAATAAATACTTTTGGGGCTAAGAAAATGTAAAGAGAAAATAATATAGAAAATAATTACAAGCATAAAAATAAAGCAGGAGAGACATTTTAAAAAGCACTAAATAAATAAAATTAAAGTAAAATGATATGGAAAAGTAAATAAATAGGAATATTAATACAAAGTAAATTAAAGCAGGTGAAAATTACAAAAGAAATGTAAATGTCACAAGTGTATGTCACATTTTAAAGGTTTCACAATAGAAAAAATATTTTTAAATATTGTTGTATAGTTTTTTGGAATATCAGTTTGTTTATTGAGCCATGTTTATATTTCAGTATTTATTTTTCAGTAACACCGTAGCTTCAGGCTAACATTAGATCAACAGTCTTACATAACATTGGAAGTTGCACTTGCACTGAGACAAAATACCCTCAGATGTGCAGTCAAAATTCTAAAAGGTGAGTAACAAACAAACCATTTTAAAATTTACTTCAGTGCAGTGACACTGCCGATCAAACCCTGTCTGGAAAGACTTTTCAAACCTCCTGTAGGGGACCTGTCAATCCTCTGAGGTGCACATGGGGTGTCCAGTTAGACTCCAGAGGGGGTCAGTTTAAAGAGAGCTTGGGTCTTTCAACTAATAGTGCAAAACTATGAAAAGATGCAGAAACAGTGAAGAGATGTCAGTGGCTTATCTCCAAGTATAGAATCCACTGGTGAAAGTGTGTAAAGTCACAGTCGCAACTTTGGAAAACATATTCTCTATTCTCACTATTATATTATATTATATTATATTATATTATATTATATTATATTATATTATATTATATTATATTATATTATATTATATTATGAGCGTTCTTATTTTGAACGTCCTGACAGGAAGCCGTATGCTTCTGTCCGCTTCCCCCTCACGCTCATTCTCGCGTAGAGCATCTATCTTGGTTAGTTTTTCAAAAAGCAGGAGTAGCCTATACAGTCTTCGCTCCATCTTTTATCAGAAATCAGACTTAACAGCTAAAAGAAGTGTATGTGTTGGATGAGCTTCAATTTAAAGATTAACAGAGCTGGAGGTTCTCAGGTTAAAGTCTCCATGGTTTATATATTCTTTTCAGTAGCCTATTCTTTCTGAATCACAGAAACCACCAACAGCATCCTTACGCCTTTATTAAACATTCATGCACATTTCAGTTTTAATTCCCTTCACTCTGTCAGTGGAGGAATAAGCAAGTATTTCCCCGCCCTCCCCACTTTAGTTCCCAATACGGGAAAGTTACACACAATGTAACTGTAGCTACTGTATAAACACACAAGTATTGTTTACAACTCAATTTTGAGAATCGTTGGCAATAAAAGAAAATCTGCATAGTTAGAAATCTGGAAAATCAACTTAACTAAACTGAAAAGCTCAGCGGGACAGTTTAAAGCTGCATTTGTACTAAAATGGTAAGAATATACTGCAGAGTGAGTGCAGTATCTGACATCAGGTGTGTTGCTGCAGGAAAACATCTACAACATACAGGGCAGGTGGTAATCCTGCATTAAAGTGTAGCATACTGGCCCTCCTCTGCATACAGGTAAAATGCTATGAACTGCAGTATTAGTTTAGAAAGTTTCTCTGTAGGTACAGATGTTTTTTTTTGGATGTTAAGAACATATTTACTCCAGGTTTTCCAAATTCAGTAAAGAAATCATCCAGAGGAGAGGGGCAGAGTATTTGTTTAAGTTACAGATCAGTGCTGTTACTAAATGCTGGTAGATAAAGGGTGAGTAGGAATTTTTAATTCCTTGGATATTATGATACATCTTCTACGCAGACCAGATGGCAGGAATAGCAAGGCACATTACTCATTACATTTAAAAGTGACGTGTGACTTAACTTGGACTTGCAAAAAGGGACTTGTGAACCTGAACCTCTCTCTCTCTCTCTCGACCGATTATTACTTATTATTATTATTCATTATTACTTATTACTTTTTTTAGTTTCTGGTTATTTGAGTGATGATTGACAATTTTACCTTTAATGGAAGTGTATGAATGAATTTGAGGATGATTGTATTTGTATAAAACAGGCTCAAACTCATCTTAATGTAATGTCCCATAGAGGATTTATTTTCACAGTACAACAACCCAACAATATATTTATTATATCATCATATCGCACTCAACAGGACAAAACTGTAAAGCGTGTGCCCTGATTATACAAAAACATAATAGCCTCAGATCATCAATTATGTAGTTCAAGACAAATATACTGTACATGACGGTGATTGAGGTGTGTGTTTTGTTTACTATCAGTGTTTTAAAAAAAGGTTAGATGCTACCCAGTACAGCTGCATCATTGGAAATGAAATTACAGAGCTGGAAATTGGTCGAAAAATGTGTGCAGAAACCAAAGAAACATGAGATGAAATCAGTGTAAGAAAGAAGAACAGAGCAGGAAAAGACAGCAGAGGTGCCATCCAGGATCACATGTAAGAGAATAAGATGCATTTTTTTCTTCTATATATTAATTATATAATCAAACTTAGCCCTCTTGTTTTATCTTTTCTGCTATTAGTGGATGTGGTGTATTCCCTGGACCAGTGATCTGAGGTGCCTTCAATCAGCAGCTGACTGAGTGATTTGTTGATAGTCGTTGAGATTGTTGATTTTATGTTATTTTGCTTCATTAAACCAAATTAATTTACAAGTGTAACCCAGTGTTTTTTGTCTGCTTTAAGGTGAAAAGAATTTGACAGCTGAGATGCTGTATCATTGTTTTTAAAAAAGCACATGCTAAAACAATCCATCAGTAATCTGGGTCAAGTCCCGGATCTTCTTCAGTCCTGCTTTCCTTGTAGTCCGCCCCTGTATCAGACTCACCTGGAGGATTCATCAGATGGACAACTTGCTCCGTAGGTGACCAGCATCTTAAAATGATGCCACAACAGCTGGAAATTTGCTTTACAAAGTGTAGAAGGTACAGTAGGCTATGTGATGAAATTTTATTCCTCAGTGTACCACTTCCCCCTTTACCACCGCACCATGAGGATGCGCGTGTTGATGCGCTCATGGGACCAGACTGCAGACCGCTGTCCAAGTTCAGGAGTAATTAATAATCTGTTTGTGTATAAAGCTATTTTTATATGATTTGAAGCTCACCATGTGATTATTTACGATCAAGTCAACGCTTTAAAATTTAGGAAATTCATGCTTCACTGCACATCTTTATCATTATTTTTTATAATTATTCATCATTTTGTCATTCTGTTATTTATTTTTCCTTGTCTGTCTCATTGCTGTGTCTGTTTGCACACCAGTAAGTCACAACCTTATACAGGTACTATTGAGGTGTTTACCTATGCAAAGCAGGGCCGGCTGGTCCATCCTTTTAGCTAAGGATAGATTTGTATTCACCAATCTAAGAGGAAAGATACGACCAATTCCACAGTCTATGAACATGTTCATGAATCTGATGGAAGATTTTCATAAAAACAACTTCTCTAATCCAACTTTAAAACAAGTTTCAGAAGATTTGTGAAAAAATATTGGCGAATGAGGCTCTATATTTGCTGTTCCTCAGCACAGTCAGCAGTGGTTCGAGTCCCGGGTCTTAGCAGCTTGTGATCACTGCTCAGTAAAGATCACCCTACTCACAAGTCATTTTTAAAAAATGTACCGTAAATGCTGATTTAGATAAAGCCTAAATGTTCTTAAAACTGTAAAATATATGTATTATTAGCCAAAACTAAGAAGAAAAAAACAACAACAACAACAACAACAAAAAAAACGTATGTGGGTTTAATAAGCTCAGACTAGTCTGGAAAAGACTAAAATTTATGTGATCACATTTTACTTCTGTCTCAGTTAATCAGCTAAATAAATAAAGCAGTTCAAGATTTAAATCTGGTTTCTTTCAGTCTGTGGTCATAACGTGTCAAAATAGTTTCAATCTACTGATTACAGTGACATCTATTGGACACTACATGAATTTTTTTTGTTACTCTAATCGAGAGTAAAAGAAATATTGTAAACAGAGCAGAGCTGCATAAGTAAGGAATTTGTTGTTGTGGAGTCTGTTTCATATTCTATCAGGTAAGTGGCAGGGGATCATAATATTAATAAGAGAAAAAAGGAATAAACAAAAAAGATTTCAGAGACAACCATTAAACTTAGTAATTAAATATTTTATTTAGCCCAAGTTTTAATTTATATGAGCCAATTAGTAATTGGACCCAAGGAAACCAACGGATTGCATCGAATCTTATCTTCGATACAATCCCCCATCCTGAGCATGCACGTGGGCGACAGTGGAGAGGAAACAAAACTTTCTTTCGAAAGAAAAATAAACCTCCAGCAGAACCAGGCTCAGGGAGGGCGGCCATCTGCCTCGGCCGGTTGGGGATGGAGAGGACAGGACAGAGAGACAAAACAAGCACCATGAGGCTGAGTCAGGATACCTGGCGAGGGAAAAAAGCACAAGTTATACTGTCATAACACACAATATACATGTAAAGGTAAGCCAGGGACACCTGCTGAGAGAGAAAAGGATAAGCACAAGTTAATAGCAATAATAATGTCATAATGACATTGTTATTGCCATTGAACGTTGTTATAGATACACAAACAATGTCATAGCACACTAGATACATACACAGGGCTGTCAAATGATTAAAATTATTGGTTAGATTAATCACAGCTTATATATATATATATATATATGTGTGTGTGTGTGTGTGTGCTGTGTAGTGTGTAGTGGTGTAGTTGTCTGTTTTTTACATTCTGGGCTTGAATCCTCTTCCATGTCCGAGAGATTATCCTCCTTGTGCTGGTCTCTCCTGTCAGTCCTGCATTTGGATCCTTTCTCCATGTATCACAAAAATCTTCTTGTTTGTTGTTGTTGTTGTTGTTTTTTTATTTTCATTTTATGGTCTATTCTCTGGTCTTTTAGGTGTTTTTTTCCATTGTCTGCTTTTGTTTGTTTGTTTTTTTACTTTTTGTGCTTTCCTCCTCTGTTTTAGCCACTCTGTTTTTCTGTTTGTTTGTTTTGTTTTGTTTGTTTGTTTGTTTTTATGATCTTTGTGTTTTGCTTTGTTTTTCTTAGAGTTCTGTTATGTTTTTTACATTCTGGGCTTGAATCCTCTTCCATGTCTGAGAGATTATCCTCCTTGTGCTGGTCTCTCATCTCAGTCCTGCATTTGGATCCTACCTGCCAGGGTCTCTGGTTTTGATTGATTGATTGTTCTGTTTTCTGTTTTTCTTGTCTTATTTTGTAGGTTTTCCTTGTGTTTTCTGTTTTGCGTCCTTCTTCCTGTCATTAATGCACCTGCTTTGTTTCAGCTAACTCACTTAGCCTGTTTCTTGTTAGTTGTCCTTTGTGTATTTAAACCCGTTGCTCGTTGATCTTTTAGGTTTTTGTTTTGTTTTGTTTTGTTAAATTAATATTTTTTTGTGTGTTTTATTCTACTCTAGCATTTTCTGGTTACTGTATGGGCTACTTATCATCCCGTGTACTCTGACATTGTACAGACAGGTGTACTCCGGCTTGCCCCAGTTGCTGTTCACCTTTAACTTTACTGAACTAAACATGTCCTCACTATGGTCCTGTGGGACAAAAAAGACAAATGAGTGTTAGTGTCAGTGTGATGTGTAAATAGAAGAGGAAAATAAAGGAATAGATTGGATACATTTTATGTATGCACATGCTCACGTGCATGATAGCATAGCTTTATAATTACCTCTGTTTTAAAAGTTTGGAACTGGTCTCCATCATTATCATATGTAAAGGTTCCAAGAAGAGTTCCCTCATCTTCTACTGTTTTCTTTCCCTGGAAGATAAAAGATATATTTCTGGTTAACACTTTGTTTTCTGTGTATCTGTTAAGTTACAAAAGGGTTAGGCAGGATTCTGGTATTAAAGTAATGAAGAAACTGGTGACTTACATAGACAGAAAACTCCTTAGGTGCACTTGGTGTGGTGCCAGATGGAGACACCGACTTCAATATGTGACCGAGTGTCACATGGCTGATGGGAACTTTGTGAGACAGGTTAATAGTAATGTGTCCTTGCTGACCAGCAAAGGACCAGCAGTTTCCAGGAAGCAGTTCTGATGATCCCTGAACAGAAAAAGAAATTATGGTTAGTTGGTAAGTCTAATGTATAAAAAATACTGTTAGATTTAGTTGAATAATCACTGATCATTATGTTTTCTGAATGTAGTACATACCTGTATGACAACTCCTGGAGAAACTAATTTGCATGTTCGAAAAAGTTTGCAGAAAAATGGCCTCTTCCAATTGTATGATGCTGAGGTCCTGCCAGATACAACGTTTGCTCCTGCACGCAAAACATACAAATAAAGTTAGTTAGTAACAAATTATTGCTGTGTGATATATATAAAGTTCCACGTTGTGTTTGATAATGATGACTTACCTAGTGATGCCAGAGCAACATTTGGCAGAAATTCTGCTTTTGGTTCTTTCCACTTTAACTTAAAATTCTCCTTGTGCATGATTTGAAAACACGGTTGTTCAATATACTGTTCGGGGCGATATATGCTCATTGCACTAATCAGAAATGCAAGTCCTAGTGGAGGAAATATAAAATGATAAGGTTAGTGACATAATTTAAAAAAATAAACATGATACAAAACTATCAAATAGTGGTTGCTGAATAACTTTAAAGAGAGGTGATTACTTACCAACACTGAAGATTATTAAAAATACATATAACATAGAAAGTAGCAGTTTTATTTTACTGCACTCTTCTTCTGCATCAAAAGTGTTGCAGACGGGGAACTCGTCTTCTACAGGAGATATCATCTCCTCCGGGACTTGAGGACGAACTCTTCGCCTTTTACGTGATCTGAATGTGACAAATACAACTTAGGTTAGTTACAAGTTTTAAAGCTGTTACATAGAAAACCAAATAACAGTGCTGGAAAAAAGATTATGCATATTACTACTTTAACGTACCTCCAAGGTGTCTCTTTGTAATTTATGGTTGGTATACCATTACTATCATAATATCCAAGGGATGCCAGTCTAGAGCTTCTTCGTGACATGACTGTAATTCAAAAGAGAAAAATGGAGAAATGGTTAGTGACACAAAGTAAATAAATTAATTGCTTTTTTCCTCATCTTTAACCTAATATCAAAAACAACTCAGCAGATAAATTCTTATACAATAAGACAGTTTTTTAAGTTCTGTGTCTAAACTATTTTGATTTTTGTCATCACTATACGATAAAACATTACAATATGATTTTACATTTAGTCAAACAAGCAGCCTAACTTAAAACTGCGCTTGAAAACAAGTGCAATTTTAAGTTTATGTTCGTGCAAAGCTGGAGGGATTTGCACGAACATAAACAAAATTATATTGGCAAAAATAAAAAACAGTGTTTTTAAGAAAGTCTACAAACAGATTTTAAGTTGTTTCTGATAGGAAATGTATAAAAAAAACAATTTAAACTCTTATTGCTACTGTATAAATAACTGTGAAAATGACTTACTTTGCTATAACTTGAAATAATCCTGAAATCGATGCTGAACAGAGAAACGTTTTTCCCAAAATTTCTGAGTTTTTAGCAGAATGTCAAAAACAGAATGTCAGGTTTAGAATCCTCTGCCTTGTTACATCATCAAAGAACAAATCGAACGTTACGCCCATTAGTACATGCATGTGCACGTGTATGCGCACAAACGACTACTGCGCTTACTCATGCACACTCGCGGCACAATAATAGCTGCGCACGTACACTTCAACATGTAAATTAACGTAACGCATATTTATCAAATTAATTTTACAGAAATTGGGGAAAAATAAATCATGTTACATACCTCCTCCTCTTCAAAGGAAATGTCCTCATTTCAAAATTTGTACAATATTAACCTGGAGTCAAAAATAAATCATTTAAATAATCAATGAAACATTTTCACAAACTGCAGAATGGCAAAAGAAATAACCAAAAATAAACAAGCAAGTAAATAAGTAAGTAAATAAAAAAATAAAAAAATAAAATAGATAAACATGACCCAAACATATTTACCAGGTAAATGTGAGATAACCTTTATAGCTATGAACGAAATCCTTACATCTTTCTCATGAAAGCAGGCCAATGACTTACGTACAACGCACCCGCCTGTAAGTTCACCACTAGGGGGCTACAATCGCTGCAATGTTTCACTTTGGGTTTGCAAGGGGTTCCTATGAGAGACCTGTCCCGTTGGTCTCCTAAGTAAAGGTACAGAAGGCTTAATCCCTGGTACTTGGTTTACAGCTGTTTGGTCAACTTTAGCCTAAGGTAAACTCTGAGAATCGTTTACATTAAAGATGGGATTTATGGCTCTTTGAAGGGAGCCGGATCTTGAGGAGCCATTCCTTTCAAAGAGCCATTCAAACAATCAAAATATGTACCTATATGATATATAGATAAAAAAGAATAAACCTGAGCAGTCAGTGCAAATTCTAGTAAATGTTTTGGATAGAACTCACAGTACTTTACTCAACTGTACTACTTCTTATTTATTTATTTATTTATTTATTCATTCAGTCATTTTTAGCTGGAAGGGAGGTGGGGGAGATTGGGCTTGGCGTGTGTGTGTATACATGTGTGCGTGTGAGTGTGTGAAAGATTTCATTTTGTGTTTTAATTCTGGTTTTTAATCATGTAAAGAACTTTGTGTTGCCTATGGCATGAAAAGAGCTTTACAAATAAAGTTTGATTTGATGAAGGCAGTGTCAAAAATTTGTTTATAAAAAGAACGGCTCACAGCTGTGAATCGGTTCCCATCGTTCATTTAAAAGAGCTACAGTTACATTGTGTAGTCAACTTTTTCTTGTCACACTGATTACATTTGTCTAGATGCACCACTAAATGTCATCCCTTTTTGTACACTAACACTAACATCAGAATACAACAACATGTAAGTAGTGAGTGGTATAGAAAATGGGTGGATGGATGAATGGGTAAAGCCCATGAGATTTTTGTGTTTTGAAAAGGTCTTTTTACAGAATGATGATTTTTAGCACGGGTGTACGGAGTTTTGGACATGCCTTCATAAAATGACAAAGTGAAGAATATAACACAAATATGAGACCTTTTTATTCACTTTTATGAATCAGGTTATAGAAACTGTTGATCAGATGGGCGATCATCCCTGTTCATGGATGATAGTGTTGCAGTTTTAGTCAAGTCGTCACACTGATGTCAGACTAGTTGTCTTAGTCCTCACAGGGTCGTTCACTGTTGATAACAACTTAATGTATTCATTAAATGTATTTAGAATTAAATAGTAAATAGCTTTATGTAAATCTTACACCCTTTTTAGTTAAAATAAAAGTTTAAATAAATAATAGCTGCATTTTCAAGAGGAAGTTTTCTAAACTGTAACAAAGACTTTAATCTGTAACTTGTTAATATGTTTGACTCTTTGTGAAACATATGAAAATTATTTTTAATGATTTTACTGACAGTCTTTATTGTGTCTGGAAAATGTAAACAAATTTTGACTTTAATGCCAAAGAAACTCTCAAACAAAGCTGAAAGAGAGACAAAGGAAGTATACGTTAACCAACAGATTTATTTGTGAAAGTTGAAGGTGTCACGATTGGGCATAAAAAGAATTTACATCAAAGACATTGAACCTGGATGGAAGATGATCAGCGTGAAAGAACTGTAATGATATCTTTGATTGTGACTAAAAATGGAGGTCCTGCATCAAACTATGAGACAGGTATACTGCTGTTGTAACAGTCCTATGAGTAAAGATAGCCAGGGATAAGTTTCAGATAGTTAGAAAATTATACTAAAAATGGAAATTATTGTATTCCTCTCACACACTCACACAAACCCCCTTTTCATAGAAACAATAAAGTCAAACCCTCCCAATCACAGTACCACGTGCACCCCCACACTGACAAACTGTACAAAGAAATTTGCTACAGAATTAGTATTGTTTGTCAGATAAATTGTTTTAAGTTTATTGGCTGCTACTTCATTAATTACAGTTTAGTTAAAACCATATCAATGTCAGAGAGAAGTAATAGTTCCTCCGCTATAGTTTTTATTGTGCAGTTTAGACCCAGAAACTGCATAATACTTCATATAAGGTGAGTTAATCCTTTGATGAGATGGGTGATGCTTTGGTAAAACAAATACTATTTATAACAGTTGAGTTGTTTATCTCTAAAGTAATCAACAGACGTTTTTTGTGTGTAGGTGATACGTTCTAAAGTAGCGTTGTAGCTTTTTTGGCTTCATACTGTCAGATACTAATATTTTGAGACATACACCACAGTGAGGACTTTCTTCATTACCCACCATTACTTGACCATTACCTGGTCAAGACCAGGGTTGTTAACATGTTTGTTGTTGATTGAGCACCGTTTGGCCATTTGCACTTTCACATATTGAATGGCCACGTTGACTTGTGTGGCTATGGAGGACCACAACTGTCAAAATAAAAAATGAATATTGTTAATGTTTGACCAATAGGCAAGGATCTGCCGCATTGAAAGACCGCCTTCCTCATTTACATGATGAGGCAGAAATGCATACAGAAATCTAAACAGGAAGCATAAAGAAAAAACATGCTTGGAGAAATAAATAGAGGAAGAAAAAAGCAAGGTTGGAAATAATGAGGACATAAATGTGAGGGTGATTTAAACAAAAAGTGTGAATAAATAAATAAATAAATAAATAAATAAATAAATAAATGAATAAATAAATAAATAAATAAATAGATAAAATGCAAAACATTTAACATAAAATACAGTAATAAATACTTTTGGGGCTAAGAAAATGTAAAGAGAAAATAATATAGAAAATAATTACAAGCATAAAAATAAAGCAGGAGAGACATTTTAAAAAGCACTAAATAAATAAAATTAAAGTAAAATGATATGGAAAAGTAAATAAATAGGAATATTAATACAAAGTAAATTAAGGCAGGTGAAAATTACAGTAGAAATGTAAATGTCACAAGTGTATGTCACATTTTAAAGGTTTCACAATAGAAAAAATATTTTTAAATGTTGTATAGTTTATTGGAATATCAATTTGTTTATTGAGCCATGTTTATATTTCAGTATTTATTTTTCAGTAACACCGTAGCTTCAGGCTAACATTAGATTAACAGTCTTACATAACATTGGAAGTTGCACTTGCACTGAGACAAAATACCCTCAGATGTGCAGTCAAAATTCTAAAAGGTGAGTAACAAACAAACCATTTTAAATTTTACTTCAGTGCAGTGACACTGCCGATCAAACCCTGTCTGGAAAGACTTTTCAAACCTCCTGTAGGGGACCTGTCAATCCTCTGAGGCGCACATGGGGTGTCCAGTTAGACTCCAGAGGGGGTCAGTTTAAAGAGAGCTTGGGTCTTTCAACTAATAGTGCAAAACTATGAAAAGATGCAGAAACAGTGAAGAGATGTCAGTGGCTTATCTCCAAGTATACAATCCACTGGTGAAGTGTGTAAAGTCACAGTCGCAACTTTGGAAAACATATTCTCTATTCTCACTATTATATTATATTATATTATATTATTATTGAATTTCCCTTTGGGATTAATAAAGTATTTTTCATTTCATTCATTTCATTTCATTATATTATATTATATTATATTATATTATGTTATGTTATGTTATGTTATGTTATATTATATTATATTATATTATATTATATTATATTATATTATATTATATTATATTATATTATATTATATTATATTATATTATGAGCGTTCTTATTTTGAACGTCCTGACAGGAAGCCGTATGCTTCTGTCCGCTTCCCCCTCACGCTCATTCTCGCGTAGAGCATCTATCTTGGTTAGTTTTTCAAAAAGCAGGAGTAGCCTATACAGTCTTCGCTCCATCTTTGATCAGAAATCAGACTTAACAGCTAAAAGAAGTGTATGTGTTGGATGAGCTTCAATTTAAAGATTAACAGAGCTGGAGGTTCTCAGGTTAAAGTCTCCATGGTTTATATATTCTTTACAGTAGCCTATTCTTTCTGAATCACAGAAACCACCAACAGCATCCTTACGCCTTTATTAAACATTCATGCACATTTCAGTTTTAATTCCCTTCACTCTGTCAGTTGAGGATTAAGCAAGTATATCCCCGCCCTCCCCACTTTAGTTCCCAATACGGGAAAGTTACACACAATGTAACTGTAGCTACTGTATAAACACACAAGTATTGTTTACAACTCAATTTTGAGAATCCTTGGCAATAAAAGAAAATCTGCATAGTTAGAAATCTGGAAAATCAACTTAACTAAACAGAAAAGCTCAGCGGGACAGTTTAAAGCTGCATTTGTACTAATATGGTAAGAATATACTGCAGAGTGAGTGCAGTATCTGACGAGTCAACTTATCTGAGTTTTATAGAACTTTGTGGTGATATTTTTACACAGGTTTGAGTTTGTGATTCTGTGCTAATGTCTTACTAAACTTACTCTAGTGCCAATATTTCCATGATCAGGACTATGTATGTATGTATGTATGTATGTATGTATGTATGTATGTATGTATGTATGTATGTATGTATGTATGTATGTATGCATGTATGTATGTATGCATGTATGTATATGTATGTATGTATGTATGTATGTATGTATGTATGTATGTATGTATGTATGTATGTATGCATGTATGTATGCATGTATGTATATGTATGTATGTATGAATGAATGAAATGAATGAATGAAAAATACTTTATTAATCCCAAAGGGAAATTCAATATTGTAGTAGTAGTATTTTTTTTTTTTTTTTTAAACAATCACATTAATTAATTAAGGGCTTTGTTCTTCAGCCTGATAGCTGCTGGAAGGAAGGATCTTCTGTATCTCTCTGTCTTGCATCGGACTTGAACAAGCCTCCCACTGAACACACTCTGTTGTTTCGTCACGGCGTTGTGTAGAGGGTGTGAAGGATCTTCCATTATCTTCGTCAGCTTGTACAGAATTCTTTTTTTGATGATCAACTCCAGCGGCTCCAGAGTTACTCCAAGCACAGAACCAGCTTTCTTGATCAGTTTGTTAATTCTTTTCAAGTCTCTGGTTCTGATGCCGCTGCCCCAGCAGATTGCTGCAAAGCTGATTGCACTTTCAACAACAGACCTGTAGAACATTTGCAACATTTTGGTGCAGACGTTAAAAGATCTCAGCTTCCTTAAGAAGTAGAGTCTGCTCTGACCTTTCTTGTAAATGTACTCAGTGTTGCTTTTCCACTCAAGTCTGTTGTCCAGCTGAACTCCAAGGTACTTGTATTCCTCCACCACCTCCACCTCCTCTCCCATGATGGAAACACTTCTATGTGTGTTCTTGTTCCTCCTGAAGTCAACAATCATCTCCTTTGTTTTCTTGGTATTCAAGATGAGATGATTGTCACCGCACCATTTCACAAACTGACCGACCAGTTCTCTGTACTCTGCTTCTTGTCCATCACTGATACACCCAACAACTGCTGAGTCATCAGAGTATTTCTGCAGATGACAGAACTCAGAGTTGTACTGGAAGTCTGAGGTGTACAGCGTGAATAGAAATGGTGAAAGTACAGTCCCTTGTGGTGTTCCAGTGCAGCTGACCACCATCTCAGACACACAACCTTTCAGTCTCACAAACTGTGGTCTGTTTGTGAGGTAGTCGTAAATCCAGGTGGTTGTGGAGGGATCCACCTGGAATTTCTGCAGCTTCTCACACAGCAGAGCAGGCTGAATCGTATTAAAAGCACTTGAGAAATCAAAGAACATGACCCTCAAAGTGCTGCCTGACTGGTCCAGATGAGAGTGGGCTCTCTGAAGCAGGTATATGATGGCATCTTCAACCCCAAGCCCATTACGGTATGCAAACTGTAATGGGTCCTGAAAGGTGTTCACCTGCTTGCTGAGGTGAGCCAGTAAGAGTCTCTCCAGGACTTTCATGACGTGAGATGTCAGGGCGACTGGTCTGTAGTCTTTTGGTTCAGCTGGTTGTGGTTTTTTAGGCACTGGAACAAGGCAGGATGTTTTCCACAGCACCGGGATTCTTCTCTGGCTCAGGCTGGTGTTGAACAGGTGCTGGAGAATCGGACATAGCTGTTTTGAGCAGGTCTTGAGAACTCTGGGACTGACACCATCTGGACCTGCAGCCTTGTTCTGGTTCAGTTTCACCAGTTGTTGCATGACTTGGTTACAGGAGACAGACAGAGTGGAGGTGGAGGCAGAGGAGGTTTCAGGAAGTCCTGATGTGGAGGGAGATGAGGTTGTGTCCAGGTCCTTGACTGAGCTGCAGGGTGACAGAGTGGAGGTGTGACAGGAAAGCTGTGGGCTCATGGAGGGTGTGTGGCTAGTTGGGGTTGAAGCAGGAGGTGAGCTAAACCTATTGAAGAACATGTTCAGTTCATTCGCTCTGTCCAGACCTCCATCAGTCTGATCCTCCTTTATCCCGAAGCCAGTGATCTTCTTCATTCCTGACCACACATCCCTCACATTGTTTTTCTGAAGCTTACTTTCCAACTTCTTCCTGTAGTCCTCCTTGCACTTCTTCATTTGTGTTTTAAGTTGTTTTGTATGTATGTATGTATGTATGCATGTATGTATGTATGTATGTATGTATGTATGTATGTATGTATGTATGTATGTATGTATGTATGTATGTATGTATGTATGTATGTATGTATGCATTTAAAAGTGATGTGTGACTTGACTTGGACTTGCAAAAAGGGGCTTATGAACCTGAACCTCTCTCTCTCTCTTGATTGATTATTACTTATTATTATTATTTATTATTACTTATTACTTTTTTTAGTTTCTGGTTATTTGAGTGATTATTGACAATTTTACCTTTAATGGAAGTGTATGAATGAATTTGAGGATGATTGTATTTGTATAAAACAGGCTCAAACTCATCTTAATGTAATGTCCCATAGAGGATTTATTTTCACAGTACAACAACCCAACAATATATTTATTATATCATCATATCGCACTCAACAGGACAAAACTGTAAAGCGTCTGCCCTGATTATACAAAAACATAATAGCCTCAGATCATCAATTATGTAGTTCAAAACAAATATACTGTACATGACGGTGATTGAGGTGTGTGTTTTGTTTACTATCAGTATTTTAAAAAAAAGGTTAGATGCTACCCAGTACAGCTGCATCATTGGAAATGAAATTGCAGAGCTGGAAATTGGTCGAAAAATGTGTGCAGAAACCAAAGAAACAGGAGATGAAATCAGTGTAAGAAAGAAGAACAGAGCAGGAAAAGACAGCAGAGGTGCCATCCAGGATCACATGTAAGAGAATAAGATGCATTTTTTTCTTCTATATATTAATTATATAATCAAACTTAGCCCTCTTGTTTTATATTTTCTGCTATTAGTGGATGTGGTGTATTCCCTGGACCAGTGATCTGAGGTGCCTTCAATCAGCAGCTGACTGAGTGATTTGTTGATAGTCGTTGAGATTGTTGATTTTATGTTATTTTGCTTCATTAAACCATATTAATTTACAAGTGTAACCCAGTGTTTTTTGTCTGCTTTAAGGTGAAAAGAATTTGACAGCTGAGATGCTATATCATTGTTTTTATAAAAGCACATGCTAAAAAAATCCATCAGTAATCCGGGTCAAGTCCCGGATCTTCTTCAGTCCTGCTTTCCTTGTAGTCCGCCCCTGTATCAGACTCACCTGGAGGATTCATCAGATGGACAACTTGCTCCGTAGGTGACCAGCATCTTAAAATGATGCCACAACAGCTGGAAATTTGCTTTACAAAGTGTAGAAGGTACAGTAGGCTATGTGATGAAATTTTATTCCTCAGTGTAACACTTCCCCCTTTACCACCGCACCATGAGGATGCGCATGTTGATGCGCTCATGGGACCAGACTGCAGACCGCTGTCCAAGTTCAGGAGTAATTAATAATCTGTTTGTGTATGAAGCTGTTTTTATGTGATTTGAAGCTCACCATGTGATTATTTACGATCAAGTCAACGCTTTAAAATTTAGGAAATTCATGCTTCACTGCACATCTTTATCATTATTTTTTATAATTATTCATCATTTTGTCATTCTGTTATTTATTTTTCCTTGTCTGTCTCATTGCTGTGTCTGTTTGCACACCAGTAAGTCACAACCTTATACAGGTACTATTGAGGTGTTTACCTATGCAAAGCAGGGCCGGCTGGTCCATCCTTTTAGCTAAGGATAGATTTGTATTCACCAATCTAAGAGGAAAGATACGACCAATTCCACAGTCTATGAACATGTTCATGAATCTGATGGAAGATTTTCATAAAAACAACTTCTCTAATCCAACTTTAAAACAAATTTAAGAAGATTTGTAAAAAGATATTGGCGAGTGAGGCTCTATATTTGCTGTTCCTCAGCACAGTTAGTAGTGGTTCGAGTCCCGGGTCTTAGCAGCTTGTGATCACTGCTCAGTAACGATCACCCTACTCACAAGTCATTTTTAAAAAATGTACCGTAAATGCTGATTTAGATAAAGCCTAAATGTTCTTAAAACTGTAAAATATATGTATTATCAGCCAAAACTAAGAAGAAAAAAACAAAACAAAACAAAACAAAAAAAAAAACGTATGTGAGTTTAATAAGCTCAGACTAGTCTGGAAAAGACTAAAGTTTATGTGATCACATTTTGGTTCTGTCTCAGTTAATCAGCTAAATAAATAAAGCAGTTCAAGATTTAAATCTGGTTTCTTTCAGTCTGTGGTCATAACGTGTAAGAATAGTTTCAATCTACTGATTACAGGGACATCTAGTGGACACTACATGAAGTTTTTTTGTTACTCTAACCGAGAGTAAAAGAAATATTGTAAACAGAGCAGAGCTGCATAAGTAAGGAATTTGTTGTTGTGGAGTCTGTTTCATATTCTATCAGGTAAGTGGCAGGGGATCATAATATTAATAAGAGAAAAAAGGAATAAACAAAAAAGATTTCAGAGACAACCATTAAACTTAGTAATTAAATATTTTATTTAGTCCAAGTTTTAATTTATATGAGCCAATTAGTAATTGGACCCAAGGAAACCAACGGATTGCATCGAATCTTATCTTCGATACAATCCCCCATCCTGAGCATGCACGTGGGCGACAGTGGAGAGGAAACAAAACTTTCTTTCGAAAGAAAAATAAACCTCCAGCAGAACCAGGCTCAGGGAGGGCGGCCATCTGCCTCGGCCGGTTGGGGATGGAGAGGACAGGACAGAGAGACAAAACAAGCACCATGAGGCTGAGTCAGGATACCTGGCGAGGGAAAAAAGCACAAGTTATACTGTCATAACACACAATATACATGTATACATGTAAAGGTAAGCCAGGGACACCTGCTGAGAGAGAAAAGGATAAGCACAAGTTAATAGCAATAATAATGTCATAATGACATTGTTATTGCCATTGCACGTTGTTATAGACACACAAACAATGTCATAGCACACTAGATACATACACAGGGCTGTCAAATGATTAAAATTATTGGTTAGATTAATCACAGCTTATATATATGTGTGTGTGTGTGTGTGTGTGTGTGTGCTGTGTAGTGTGTAGTGGTGTAGTTGTCTGTTTTTTACATTCTGGGCTTGAATCCTCTTCCATGTCCGAGAGATTATCCTCCTTGTGCTGGTCTCTCCTCTCAGTCCTGCATTTAGATCATTTCTCCATGTATCACAAAAATCTTCTTGTTTGTTGTTGTTGTTGTTGTTTTATTTTCATTTTATGGTCTATTCTCTGTTCTTTTAGGTGTTTTTTTTCATTGTCTGCTTTTGTTTGTTTTTTACTTTTTGTGCTTTCCTCCTCTGTTTTAGCCACTCTGGTTTTCCTGTTTGTTTGTTTTGTTTGTTTTTATGATCTCTGTGTTTTGCTTTGTTTTTCTTAGAGTTCTGTTATGTTTTTTACATTCTGGGCTTGAATCCTCTTCCATGTCTGAGAGATTATCCTCCTTGTGCTGGTCTCTCATCTCAGTCCTGCATTTGGATGCTACCTGCCAGGGTCTCTGGTTTTGATTGATTGATTGTTCTGTTTTCTGTTTTTCTTGTCTTATTTTGTAGGTTTTCCTTGTGTTTTCTGTTTTGCTTCCTTCTTCCTGTCATTAATGCACCTGCTTTGTTTCAGCTAACTCACTTAGCCTGTTTCTTATTAGTTGTCCTTTGTGTATTTAAACCCGTCGCTCGTTGATCTTTTAGGTTTTGTTGTGTTTTGTTTTGTTAAATTGATATTTTTTTGTGTGTTTTATTCTAGCATTTTCTGGTTACTGTATGGGCTACTTATCATCCCGTGTACTCTGACATTGTACAGACAGGTGTACTCCGGCTTGCCCCAGTTGCTGTTCACCTTTAACTTTACTGAACTAAACATGTCCTCGCTATGGTCCTGTGGGACAAAAAAGACAAATGAGTGTTAGTGTCAGTGTGATGTGTAAATAGAAGCGGAAAATAAAGCAATAGATTAGATACATTTTATGTATGCACATGCTCACATGCATGATAGCATAGCTTTATAATTACCTCTGTTTTAAAAGTTTGGAACTGGTCTCCATTATTATCATATGTAAAGGTTCCAAGAAGAGTTCCCTCATCTTCTACTGTTTTCTTTCCCTGGAAGATAAAAGATATACTTCTGGTTAACACTTTGTTTTCTGTGTATCTGTTAAGTTAAAAAAGGGTTAGGCAGGATTCTGGTATTAAAGTAATGAAAAAACTGGTGACTTACATAGACAGAAAACTCCTTAGGTGCACTTGGTGTGGTGCCAGATGGAGACACCGACTTCAATATGTGACCCAGAGTCACATGGCTGATGGGAACTTTGTGAGACAGGTTAATAGTAATGTGTCCTTGCTGACCAGCAAAGGACCAGCAGTTTCCAGGAAGCAGCTCTGATGATCCCTGAACAGAAAAAGAAATTATGGTTAGTTGGTAGGTCTAATGTATAAAAAAATACTGTTAGATTTAGTTGAATAATCACTGATCATTATGTTTTCTGAATGTAGTACATACCTGTATGACAACTCCTGGAGAAACTAATTTGCATGTTCGAAAAAGTTTGCAGAAAAATGGCCTCTTCCAATTGTATGATGCTGAGGTCCTGCCAGATACAACGTTTGCTCCTGCACGCAAAACATACAAATAAAGTTAGTTAGTAACAAATTATTGCTGTGTGATATATATAAAGTTCCACGTTGTGTTTGATAATGATGACTTACCTAGTGATGCCAGAGCAACATTTGGCAGAAATTCTGCTTTTGGTTCTTTCCACTTTAACTTAAAATTCTCCTTGTACATGATTTGAAAACATGGTTGTTCAATATACTGTTCTGGGCGATATATGCTCATTGCACTAATCAGAAATGCAAGTCCTAGTGGAGGAAATATAAAATGATAAGGTTAGTGACATAATTTAAAAAAATAAACATGATACAAAACTATCAAATAGTGGTTGCTGAATAACTTGAGAGAGAGGTGATTACTTACCAACACTGAAGATTATTAAAAATACATATAACATAGAAAGTAGCAGTTTTATTTTACTGCACTCTTCTTCTGCATCAAAAGTGTTGCAGACGGGGAACTCGTCTTCTACAGGAGATATCATCTCCTCCGGGACTTGAGGACGAACTCTTCGCCTTTTACGTGATCTGAATGTGACAAATAGAAATTAGGTTAGTTACAAGTTTTAAAGCTGTTACATAGAAAACCAAATAACAGTGCTGGAAAAATATGCATATTACTACTTTAACGTACCTCCAAGGTGTCTCTTTGTAATTAATGGTTGGTATACCATTACTATCATAGTATCCAAGGGATGCCAGTCTAGAGCTTCTTCGTGACATGACTGTAATTCAAAAGGGAAAAATGGAGAAATGGTTAGTGACACAAAGTAAATAAATTAATTGCTTTTTTCCTCATCTTTAACCTAATATCAAAAACAACTCAGCAGATAAATTCTTATACAATAAGACAGTTTTTTTTAGTTCTGTGTCTAAACTATTTTGATTTTTGTCATCACTATACGATAAAACATTACAATATGATTTTACATTTAGTCAAACAAGCAGCCTAACTTAAAACTGCGCTTGAAAAAAAGTGCAATTTTAAGTTTATGTTCGTGCAAAGCTGGAGGGATTTGCACGAACATAAACAAAAGTATATTGGCAAAAATAAAAAAACAGTGTTTTTAAGAAAATCTACAAACAGATTTTAAGTTGTTTCTGATAGGAAATGTATAAAAAAAACAATTTAAACTCTTATTGCTACTGTATAAATAACTGTGAAAATGACTTACTTTGTTATAACTTGAAATAATCCTGAAATCGATGCTGAACAGAGAAACGTTTTTCCCAAAGTTTCTGAGTTTTTAGCAGAATGTCAAAAACAGAATGTCAGGTTTAGAATCCTCTGCCTTGTTACATCATCAAAGAACAAATCGAACGTTACGCCCATTAATACATGCATGTGCACGTGTATGCGCACAGACGACTAGTGCGCTTACTCATGCACACTCGCGGCACAATAATAGCTGCGCACGTACACTTCAACATGTAAATTAACGTAACGCATATTTATCAAATTAATTTTACAGAAATTGGGGAAAAATAAATCATGTTACATACCTCCTCCTCTTCAAAGGAAATGTCCTCATTTCAAAATTTGTACAATATTAACCTGGAGTCAAAAATAAATCATTTAAATAATCAATGAAACATTTTCACAAACTGCAGAATGGCAAAAGAAATAACCAAAAATAAACAAGCAAGTAAATAAGTAAGTAAATAAAAAAATAAAATAAAATAAAATAGATAAACATGACCCAAACATATTTACCAGGTAAATGTGAGCTAACCTTTATAGCTATGAACGAAATCCTTACATCTTTCTCAAGAAAGCAGGCCAGTGACTTACGTACAACGCACCCGCTTGTAAGTTCACCACTAGGGGGCTACAATCGCTGCAATGTTTCACTTTGGGTTTGCAAGGGGTTCCTATGAGAGACCTGTCCCGTTGGTCTCCAAAGTAAAGGTACAGAAGGCTTAATCCCTGGTACTTGGTTTACAGCTGTTTGGTCAACTTTAGCCTAAGGTAAACTCTGAGAATCGTTTACATTATAGATGGGATTTATGGCTCTTTGAAGGGAGCCGGATCTTGAGGAGCCATTCCTTTCAAAGAGCCATTCAAACAATCAAAATATGTACCTATATGAAATCTAATATACAAGATAAAAAATTATAGGAAAAATATAGATAAAAAAGGATAAACCTGAGCAGTCAGTGCAAATTCTAGTAAATGTTTTGGATAGAACTCACAGTATTTTACTTAACTGTACTACTTCTTATTTATTTATTTATTTATTTATTCATTCAGTCATTTTTAGCTGGAAGGGAGGTGGGGGAGATTGGGCTTGGCGTGTGTGTGTATACATGTGTGCGTGTGAGTGTGTGAAAGATTTCATTTTGTGTTTTAATTCTGGTTTTTAATCATGTAAAGAACTTTGTGTTGCCTATGGCATGAAAAGAGCTTTACAAATAAAGTTTGATTTGATGAAGGCAGTGTCAAAAATTTGTTTATAAAAAGAACGGCTCACAGCTGTGAATCGGTTCCCATCGTTCATTTAAAAGAGCTACAGTTACATTGTGTAGTCAACTTTTTCTTGTCACACTGATTACATTTGTCTAGATGCACCACTAAATGTCATCCCTTTTTGTACACTAACACTAACATCAGAATACAACAACATGTAAGTAGTGAGTGGTATAGAAAATGGGTGGATGGATGAATGGGTAAAGCCCATGAGATTTTTGTGTTTTGAAAAGGTCTTTTTACAGAATGATGATTTTTAGCACGGGTGTACGGAGTTTTGGACATGCCTTCATAAAATGACAAAGTGAAGAATATAACACAAATATGAGACCTTTTTATTCACTTTTATGAATCAGGTTATAGAAACTGTTGATCAGATGGGCGATCATCCCTGTTCATGGATGATAGTGTTGCAGTTTTAGTCAAGTCGTCACACTGATGTCAGACTAGTTGTCTTAGTCCTCACAGGGTCGTTCACTGTTGATAACAACTTAATGTATTCATTAAATGTATTTAGAATTAAATAGTAAATAGCTTTATGTAAATCTTACACCCTTTTTAGTTAAAATAAAAGTTTAAATAAATAATAGCTGCATTTTCAAGAGGAAGTTTTCTAAACTGTAACAAAGACTTTAATCTGTAACTTGTTAACATGTTTGACTCTTTGTGAAACATATGAAAATTATTTTCAATGATTTTACTGACAGTCTTTATTGTGTCTGGAAAATGTAAACAAATTTTGACTTTAATGCCAAAGAAACTCTCAAACAAAGCTGACAGAGAGACAAAGGAAGTATACGTTAACCAACAGATTTATTTGTGACAGTTGAAGGTGTCACGATTGGGCATAAAAAGAATTTACATCAAAGACATTGAACCTGGATGGAAGATGATCAGCGTGAAAGAACTGTAATGATATCTTTGATTGTGACTAAAAATGGAGGTCCTGCATCAAACTATGAGACAGGTATACTGCTGTTGTAACAGTCCTATGAGTAAAGATAGCCAGGGATAAGTTTCAGATTACTTGACCATTACGTTCTAAAGTAGCATTGTAGCTTTTTTGGCTTCATACTGTCAGATACTAATATTTTGAGACATACACCACAGTGAGGACTTTCTTCATTACCCACCATTACTTGACCATTACCTGGTCAAGACCAGGGTTGTTGACATGTTTGTTGTTGATTGATCACCGTTTGGCCATTTGCACTTTCACATATTGAATGGCCACGTTGACTTGTGTGGCTATGGAGGACCACAACTGTCAAAATAAAAAATGAATATTGTTAATGTTTGACCTATAGGCAAGGATCTGCCGCATTGAAAGACCGCCTTCCTCATTTACATGATGAGGCAGAAATGCATACAGAAATCTAAACAAGAAGCATAAAGAAAAAACATGCTTGGAGAAATAAATA
Organism: Melanotaenia boesemani; assembly: GCF_017639745.1. Lineage (NCBI taxonomy): Eukaryota > Metazoa > Chordata > Actinopteri > Atheriniformes > Melanotaeniidae > Melanotaenia > Melanotaenia boesemani. Next base: position 19,009,488 of record NC_055687.1, on the reverse strand, counting down.
GAGGAAGAAACGAGCAAGGTTGGAAATAATGAGGATGTAAATGTGAGGGTGATTTAAACAAAAAGTGTGAATAAATAAATAAATAGATAAAATGCAAAACATTTAACATAAAATACAGTAATAAATACTTTTGGGGCTAAGAAAATGTAAAGAGAAAATAATATAGAAAATAATTACAAGCATAAAAATAAAGCAGGAGAGACATTTTAAAAAGCACTAAATAAATAAAATGAAAGTAAAATGATATGGAAAAGTAAATAAATAGGAATATTAATACAAAGTAAATTAAAGCAGGTGAAAATTACAAAAGAAATGTAAATGTCATAAGTGTATGTCACATTTTAAAGGTTTCACAATAGAAATAATATTTTTAAATATTGTATAGTTTTTTGGAATATCAGTTTGTTTATTGAGCCATGTTTATATTTCAGTATTTATTTTTCAGTAACACCGTAGCTTCAGGCTAACATTAGATCAACAGTCTTACATAACATTGGAAGTTGCACTTGCACTGAGACAAAATACCCTCAGATGTGCAGTCAAAATTCTAAAAGGTGAGTAACAAACAAACCATTTTAAAATTTACTTCAGTGCAGTGACACTGCCGATCAAACCCTGTCTGGAAAGACTTTTCAAACCTCCTGTAGGGGACCTGTCAATCCTCTGAGGTGCACATGGGGTGTCCAGTTAGACTCCAGAGGGGGTCAGTTTAAAGAGAGCTTGGGTCTTTCAACTAATAGTGCAAAACTATGAAAAGATGCAGAAACAGTGAAGAGATGTCAGTGGCTTATCTCCAAGTATAGAATCCACTGGTGAAAGTGTGTAAAGTCACAGTCGCAACTTTGGAAAACATATTCTCTATTCTCACTATTATATTATATTATATTATATTATATTATATTATATTATATTATATTATATTATATTATATTATATTATATTATATTATATTATATTATATTATATTATATTATGAGCGTTCTTATTTTGAACGTCCTGACAGGAAGCCGTATGCTTCTGTCCGCTTCCCCCTCACGCTCATTCTCGCGTAGAGCATCTATCTTGGTTAGTTTTTCAAAAAGCAGGAGTAGCCTATACAGTCTTCGCTCCATCTTTTATCAGAAATCAGACTTAACAGCTAAAAGAAGTGTATGTGTTGGATGAGCTTCAATTTAAAGATTAACAGAGCTGGAGGTTCTCAGGTTAAAGTCTCCATGGTTTATATATTCTTTTCAGTAGCCTATTCTTTCTGAATCACAGAAACCACCAACAGCATCCTTACGCCTTTATTAAACATTCATGCACATTTCAGTTTTAATTCCCTTCACTCTGTCAGTGGAGGAATAAGCAAGTATTTCCCCGCCCTCCCCACTTTAGTTCCCAATACGGGAAAGTTACACACAATGTAACTGTAGCTACTGTATAAACACACAAGTATTGTTTACAACTCAATTTTGAGAATCGTTGGCAATAAAAGAAAATCTGCATAGTTAGAAATCTGGAAAATCAACTTAACTAAACTGAAAAGCTCAGCGGGACAGTTTAAAGCTGCATTTGTACTAAAATGGTAAGAATATACTGCAGAGTGAGTGCAGTATCAGACATCAGGTGTGTTGCTGCAGGAAAACATCTACAACATACAGGGCAGGTGGTAATCCTGCATTAAAGTGTAGCATACTGGCCCTCCTCTGCATACAGGTAAAATGCTATGAACTGCAGTATTAGTTTAGAAAGTTTCTCTGTAGGTACAGATGGTTTTTTTTGGATGTTAAGAACATATTTACTCCAGGTTTTCCAAATTCAGTAAAGAAATCATCCAGAGGAGAGGGGCAGAGTATTTGTTTAAGTTACAGATCAGTGCTGTTACTAAATGCTGGTAGATAAAGGGTGAGTAGGAATTTTTAATTCCTTGGATATTATAATACATCTTCTACGCAGACCAGATGGCAGGAATAGCAAGGCACATTACTCATTACATTTAAAAGTGACGTGTGACTTAACTTGGACTTGCAAAAAGGGACTTGTGAACCTGAACCTCTCTCTCTCTCTCTCGACCGATTATTACTTATTATTATTATTCATTATTACTTATTACTTTTTTTAGTTTCTGGTTATTTGAGTGATGATTGACAATTTTACCTTTAATGGAAGTGTATGAATGAATTTGAGGATGATTGTATTTGTATAAAACAGGCTCAAACTCATCTTAATGTAATGTCCCATAGAGGATTTATTTTCACAGTACAACAACCCAACAATATATTTATTATATCATCATATCGCACTCAACAGGACAAAACTGTAAAGCGTCTGCCCTGATTATACAAAAAGATAATAGCCTCAGATCATCAATTATGTAGTTCAAGACAAATATACTGTACATGACGGTGATTGAGGTGTGTGTTTTGTTTACTATCAGTGTTTTAAAAAAAGGTTAGATGCTACCCAGTACAGCTGCATCATTGGAAATGAAATTACAGAGCTGGAAATTGGTCGAAAAATGTGTGCAGAAACCAAAGAAACATGAGATGAAATCAGTGTAAGAAAGAAGAACAGAGCAGGAAAAGACAGCAGAGGTGCCATCCAGGATCACATGTAAGAGAATAAGATGCATTTTTTTCTTCTATATATTAATTATATAATCAAACTTAGCCCTCTTGTTTTATCTTTTCTGCTATTAGTGGATGTGGTGTATTCCCTGGACCAGTGATCTGAGGTGCCTTCAATCAGCAGCTGACTGAGTGATTTGTTGATAGTCGTTGAGATTGTTGATTTTATGTTATTTTGCTTCATTAAACCAAATTAATTTACAAGTGTAACCCAGTGTTTTTTGTCTGCTTTAAGGTGAAAAGAATTTGACAGCTGAGATGCTGTATCATTGTTTTTAAAAAAGCACATGCTAAAAAAATCCATCAGTAATCTGGGTCAAGTCCCGGATCTTCTTCAGTCCTGCTTTCCTTGTAGTCCGCCCCTGTATCAGACTCACCTGGAGGATTCATCAGATGGACAACTTGCTCCGTAGGTGACCAGCATCTTAAAATGATGCCACAACAGCTGGAAATTTGCTTTACAAAGTGTAGAAGGTACAGTAGGCTATGTGATGAAATTTTATTCCTCAGTGTACCACTTCCCCCTTTACCACCGCACCATGAGGATGCGCGTGTTGATGCGCTCATGGGACCAGACTGCAGACCGCTGTCCAAGTTCAGGAGTAATTAATAATCTGTTTGTGTATAAAGCTATTTTTATATGATTTGAAGCTCACCATGTGATTATTTACGATCAAGTCAACGCTTTAAAATTTAGGAAATTCATGCTTCACTGCACATCTTTATCATTATTTTTTATAATTATTCATCATTTTGTCATTCTGTTATTTATTTTTCCTTGTCTGTCTCATTGCTGTGTCTGTTTGCACACCAGTAAGTCACAACCTTATACAGGTACTATTGAGGTGTTTACCTATGCAAAGCAGGGCCGGCTGGTCCATCCTTTTAGCTAAGGATAGATTTGTATTCACCAATCTAAGAGGAAAGATACGACCAATTCCACAGTCTATGAACATGTTCATGAATCTGATGGAAGATTTTCATAAAAACAACTTCTCTAATCCAACTTTAAAACAAGTTTCAGAAGATTTGTGAAAAAATATTGGCGAATGAGGCTCTATATTTGCTGTTCCTCAGCACAGTCAGCAGTGGTTCGAGTCCCGGGTCTTAGCAGCTTGTGATCACTGCTCAGTAAAGATCACCCTACTCACAAGTCATTTTTAAAAAATGTACCGTAAATGCTGATTTAGATAAAGCCTAAATGTTCTTAAAACTGTAAAATATATGTATTATTAGCCAAAACTAAGAAGAAAAAAACAACAACAACAACAACAACAAAAAAAACGTATGTGGGTTTAATAAGCTCAGACTAGTCTGGAAAAGACTAAAATTTATGTGATCACATTTTACTTCTGTCTCAGTTAATCAGCTAAATAAATAAAGCAGTTCAAGATTTAAATCTGGTTTCTTTCAGTCTGTGGTCATAACGTGTCAAAATAGTTTCAATCTACTGATTACAGTGACATCTAGTGGACACTACATGAATTTTTTTTGTTACTCTAATCGAGAGTAAAAGAAATATTGTAAACAGAGCAGAGCTGCATAAGTAAGGAATTTGTTGTTGTGGAGTCTGTTTCATATTCTATCAGGTAAGTGGCAGGGGATCATAATATTAATAAGAGAAAAAAGGAATAAACAAAAAAGATTTCAGAGACAACCATTAAACTTAGTAATTAAATATTTTATTTAGCCCAAGTTTTAATTTATATGAGCCAATTAGTAATTGGACCCAAGGAAACCAACGGATTGCATCGAATCTTATCTTCGATACAATCCCCCATCCTGAGCATGCACGTGGGCGACAGTGGAGAGGAAACAAAACTTTCTTTCGAAAGAAAAATAAACCTCCAGCAGAACCAGGCTCAGGGAGGGCGGCCATCTGCCTCGGCCGGTTGGGGATGGAGAGGACAGGACAGAGAGACAAAACAAGCACCATGAGGCTGAGTCAGGATACCTGGCGAGGGAAAAAAGCACAAGTTATACTGTCATAACACACAATATACATGTAAAGGTAAGCCAGGGACACCTGCTGAGAGAGAAAAGGATAAGCACAAGTTAATAGCAATAATAATGTCATAATGACATTGTTATTGCCATTGCACATTGTTATAGACACACAAACAATGTCATAGCACACTAGATACATACACAGGGCTGTCAAATGATTAAAATTATTGGTTAGATTAATCACAGCTTATATATATATATATATATGTGTGTGTGTGTGTGTGTGTGCTGTGTAGTGTGTAGTGGTGTAGTTGTCTGTTTTTTACATTCTGGGCTTGAATCCTCTTCCATGTCCGAGAGATTATCCTCCTTGTGCTGGTCTCTCCTCTCAGTCCTGCATTTGGATCCTTTCTCCATGTATCACAAAAATCTTCTTGTTTGTTGTTGTTGTTGTTGTTTTTTTATTTTCATTTTATGGTCTATTCTCTGGTCTTTTAGGTGTTTTTTTCCATTGTCTGCTTTTGTTTGTTTGTTTTTTTACTTTTTGTGCTTTCCTCCTCTGTTTTAGCCACTCTGTTTGTTTTTCTGTTTGTTTGTTTTGTTTTGTTTGTTTGTTTGTTTTTATGATCTTTGTGTTTTGCTTTGTTTTTCTTAGAGTTCTGTTATGTTTTTTACATTCTGGGCTTGAATCCTCTTCCATGTCTGAGAGATTATCCTCCTTGTGCTGGTCTCTCATCTCAGTCCTGCATTTGGATCCTACCTGCCAGGGTCTCTGGTTTTGATTGATTGATTGTTCTGTTTTCTGTTTTTCTTGTCTTATTTTGTAGGTTTTCCTTGTGTTTTCTGTTTTGCGTCCTTCTTCCTGTCATTAATGCACCTGCTTTGTTTCAGCTAACTCACTTAGCCTGTTTCTTGTTAGTTGTCCTTTGTGTATTTAAACCCGTTGCTCGTTGATCTTTTAGGTTTTTGTTTTGTTTTGTTTTGTTAAATTAATATTTTTTTGTGTGTTTTATTCTACTCTAGCATTTTCTGGTTACTGTATGGGCTACTTATCATCCCGTGTACTCTGACATTGTACAGACAGGTGTACTCCGGCTTGCCCCAGTTGCTGTTCACCTTTAACTTTACTGAACTAAACATGTCCTCACTATGGTCCTGTGGGACAAAAAAGACAAATGAGTGTTAGTGTCAGTGTGATGTGTAAATAGAAGAGGAAAATAAAGGAATAGATTGGATACATTTTATGTATGCACATGCTCACGTGCATGATAGCATAGCTTTATAATTACCTCTGTTTTAAAAGTTTGGAACTGGTCTCCATCATTATCATATGTAAAGGTTCCAAGAAGAGTTCCCTCATCTTCTACTGTTTTCTTTCCCTGGAAGATAAAAGATATATTTCTGGTTAACACTTTGTTTTCTGTGTATCTGTTAAGTTACAAAAGGGTTAGGCAGGATTCTGGTATTAAAGTAATGAAGAAACTGGTGACTTACATAGACAGAAAACTCCTTAGGTGCACTTGGTGTGGTGCCAGATGGAGACACCGACTTCAATATGTGACCGAGTGTCACATGGCTGATGGGAACTTTGTGAGACAGGTTAATAGTAATGTGTCCTTGCTGACCAGCAAAGGACCAGCAGTTTCCAGGAAGCAGTTCTGATGATCCCTGAACAGAAAAAGAAATTATGGTTAGTTGGTAAGTCTAATGTATAAAAAATACTGTTAGATTTAGTTGAATAATCACTGATCATTATGTTTTCTGAATGTAGTACATACCTGTATGACAACTCCTGGAGAAACTAATTTGCATGTTCGAAAAAGTTTGCAGAAAAATGGCCTCTTCCAATTGTATGATGCTGAGGTCCTGCCAGATACAACGTTTGCTCCTGCACGCAAAACATACAAATAAAGTTAGTTAGTAACAGATTATTGCTGTGTGATATATATAAAGTTCCACGTTGTGTTTGATAATGATGACTTACCTAGTGATGCCAGAGCAACATTTGGCAGAAATTCTGCTTTTGGTTCTTTCCAGTTTAACTTAAAATTCTCCTTGTGCATGATTTGAAAACATGGTTGTTCAATATACTGTTCGGGGCGATATATGCTCATTGCACTAATCAGAAATGCAAGTCCTAGTGGAGGAAATATAAAATGATAAGGTTAGTGACATAATTTAAAAAAATAAACATGATACAAAACTATCAAATAGTGGTTGCTGAATAACTTTAAAGAGAGGTGATTACTTACCAACACTGAAGATTATTAAAAATACATATAACATAGAAAGTAGCAGTTTTATTTTACTGCACTCTTCTTCTGCATCAAAAGTGTTGCAGACGGGGAACTCGTCTTCTACAGGAGATATCATCTCCTCCGGGACTTGAGGACGAACTCTTCGCCTTTTACGTGATCTGAATGTGACAAATACAACTTAGGTTAGTTACAAGTTTTAAAGCTGTTACATAGAAAACCAAATAACAGTGCTGGAAAAAAGATTATGCATATTACTACTTTAACGTACCTCCAAGGTGTCTCTTTGTAATTTATGGTTGGTATACCATTACTATCATAATATCCAAGGGATGCCAGTCTAGAGCTTCTTCGTGACATGACTGTAATTCAAAAGAGAAAAATGGAGAAATGGTTAGTGACACAAAGTAAATAAATTAATTGCTTTTTTCCTCATCTTTAACCTAATATCAAAAACAACTCAGCAGATAAATTCTTATACAATAAGACAGTTTTTTAAGTTCTGTGTCTAAACTATTTTGATTTTTGTCATCACTATACGATAAAACATTACAATATGATTTTACATTTAGTCAAACAAGCAGCCTAACTTAAAACTGCGCTTGAAAACAAGTGCAATTTTAAGTTTATGTTCGTGCAAAGCTGGAGGGATTTGCACGAACATAAACAAAATTATATTGGCAAAAATAAAAAACAGTGTTTTTAAGAAAGTCTACAAACAGATTTTAAGTTGTTTCTGATAGGAAATGTATATATAAAAAAAAACAATTTAAACTCTTATTGCTACTGTATAAATAACTGTGAAAATGACTTACTTTGCTATAACTTGAAATAATCCTGAAATCGATGCTGAACAGAGAAACGTTTTTCCCAAAATTTCTGAGTTTTTAGCAGAATGTCAAAAACAGAATGTCAGGTTTAGAATCCTCTGCCTTGTTACATCATCAAAGAACAAGTCGAACGTTACGCCCATTAATACATGCATGTGCACGTGTATGCGCACAAACGACTACTGCGCTTACTCATGCACACTCGCGGCACAATAATAGCTGCGCACGTACACTTCAACATGTAAATTAACGTAACGCATATTTATCAAATTAATTTTACAGAAATTGGGGAAAAATAAATCATGTTACATACCTCCTCCTCTTCAAAGGAAATGTCCTCATTTCAAAATTTGTACAATATTAACCTGGAGTCAAAAATAAATCATTTAAATAATCAATGAAACATTTTCACAAACTGCAGAATGGCAAAAGAAATAACCAAAAATAAACAAGCAAGTAAATAAGTAAGTAAATAAAAAAATAAAAAAATAAAATAGATAAACATGACCCAAACATATTTACCAGGTAAATGTGAGATAACCTTTATAGCTATGAACGAAATCCTTACATCTTTCTCATGAAAGCAGGCCAATGACTTACGTACAACGCACCCGCCTGTAAGTTCACCACTAGGGGGCTACAATCGCTGCAATGTTTCACTTTGGGTTTGCAAGGGGTTCCTATGAGAGACCTGTCCCATTGGTCTCCTAAGTAAAGGTACAGAAGGCTTAATCCCTGGTACTTGGTTTACAGCTGTTTGGTCAACTTTAGCCTAAGGTAAACTCTGAGAATCGTTTACATTAAAGATGGGATTTATGGCTCTTTGAAGGGAGCCGGATCTTGAGGAGCCATTCCTTTCAAAGAGCCATTCAAACAATCAAAATATGTACCTATATGATATATAGATAAAAAAGAATAAACCTGAGCAGTCAGTGCAAATTCTAGTAAATGTTTTGGATAGAACTCACAGTACTTTACTCAACTGTACTACTTCTTATTTATTTATTTATTTATTTATTCATTCAGTCATTTTTAGCTGGAAGGGAGGTGGGGGAGATTGGGCTTGGCGTGTGTGTGTATACATGTGTGCGTGTGAGTGTGTGAAAGATTTCATTTTGTGTTTTAATTCTTGTTTTTAATCATGTAAAGAACTTTGTGTTGCCTATGGCATGAAAAGAGCTTTACAAATAAAGTTTGATTTGATGAAGGCAGTGTCAAAAATTTGTTTATAAAAAGAACGGCTCACAGCTGTGAATCGGTTCCCATCGTTCATTTAAAAGAGCTACAGTTACATTGTGTAGTCAACTTTTTCTTGTCACACTGATTACATTTGTCTAGATGCACCACTAAATGTCATCCCTTTTTGTACACTAACACTAACATCAGATTACAACAACATGTAAGTAGTGAGTGGTATAGAAAATGGGTGGATGGATGAATGGGTAAAGCCCATGAGATTTTTGTGTTTTGAAAAGGTCTTTTTACAGAATGATGATTTTTAGCACGGGTGTACGGAGTTTTGGACATGCCTTCATAAAATGACAAAGTGAAGAATATAACACAAATATGAGACCTTTTTATTCACTTTTATGAATCAGGTTATAGAAACTGTTGATCAGATGGGCGATCATCCCTGTTCATGGATGATAGTGTTGCAGTTTTAGTCAAGTCGTCACACTGATGTCAGACTAGTTGTCTTAGTCCTCACAGGGTCGTTCACTGTTGATAACAACTTAATGTATTCATTAAATGTATTTAGAATTAAATAGTAAATAGCTTTATGTAAATCTTACACCCTTTTTAGTTAAAATAAAAGTTTAAATAAATAATAGCTGCATTTTCAAGAGGAAGTTTTCTAAACTGTAACAAAGACTTTAATCTGTAACTTGTTAATATGTTTGACTCTTTGTGAAACATATGAAAATTATTTTTAATGATTTTACTGACAGTCTTTATTGTGTCTGGAAAATGTAAACAAATTTTGACTTTAATGCCAAAGAAACTCTCAAACAAAGCTGAAAGAGAGACAAAGGAAGTATACGTTAACCAACAGATTTATTTGTGAAAGTTGAAGGTGTCACGATTGGGCATAAAAAGAATTTACATCAAAGACATTGAACCTGGATGGAAGATGATCAGCGTGAAAGAACTGTAATGATATCTTTGATTGTGACTAAAAATGGAGGTCCTGCATCAAACTATGAGACAGGTATACTGCTGTTGTAACAGTCCTATGAGTAAAGATAGCCAGGGATAAGTTTCAGATAGTTAGAAAATTATACTAAAAATGGAAATTATTGTATTCCTCTCACACACTCACACAAACCCCCTTTTCATAGAAACAATAAAGTCAAACCCTCCCAATCACAGTACCACGTGCACCCCCACACTGACAAACTGTACAAAGAAATTTGCTACAGAATTAGTATTGTTTGGCAGATAAATTGTTTTAAGTTTATTGGCTGCTACTTCATTAATTACAGTTTAGTTAAAACCATATCAATGTCAGAGAGAAGTAATAGTTCCTCCGCTATAGTTTTTATTGTGCAGTTTAGACCCAGAAACTGCATAATACTTCATATAAGGTGAGTTAATCCTTTGATGAGATGGGTGATGCTTTGGTAAAACAAATACTATTTATAACAGTTGAGTTGTTTATCTCTAAAGTAATCAACAGACGTTTTTTGTGTGTAGGTGATACGTTCTAAAGTAGCGTTGTAGCTTTTTTGGCTTCATACTGTCAGATACTAATATTTTGAGACATACACTACAGTGAGGACTTTCTTCATTACCCACCATTACTTGACCATTACCTGGTCAAGACCAGGGTTGTTAACATGTTTGTTGTTGATTGAGCACCGTTTGGCCATTTGCACTTTCACATATTGAATGGCCACGTTGACTTGTGTGGCTATGGAGGACCACAACTGTCAAAATAAAAAATGAATATTGTTAATGTTTGACCAATAGGCAAGGATCTGCCGCATTGAAAGACCGCCTTCCTCATTTACATGATGAGGCAGAAATGCATACAGAAATCTAAACAGGAAGCATAAAGAAAAAACATGCTTGGAGAAATAAATAGAGGAAGAAAAAAGCAAGGTTGGAAATAATGAGGACATAAATGTGAGGGTGATTTAAACAAAAAGTGTGAATAAATAAATAAATAAATAAATAAATAAATAAATAAATGAATAAATAAATAAATAAATAAATAGATAAAATGCAAAACATTTAACATAAAATACAGTAATAAATACTTTTGGGGCTAAGAAAATGTAAAGAGAAAATAATATAGAAAATAATTACAAGCATAAAAATAAAGCAGGAGAGACATTTTAAAAAGCACTAAATAAATAAAATTAAAGTAAAATGATATGGAAAAGTAAATAAATAGGAATATTAATACAAAGTAAATTAAGGCAGGTGAAAATTACAGTAGAAATGTAAATGTCACAAGTGTATGTCACATTTTAAAGGTTTCACAATAGAAAAAATATTTTTAAATGTTGTATAGTTTATTGGAATATCAATTTGTTTATTGAGCCATGTTTATATTTCAGTATTTATTTTTCAGTAACACCGTAGCTTCAGGCTAACATTAGATTAACAGTCTTACATAACATTGGAAGTTGCACTTGCACTGAGACAAAATACCCTCAGATGTGCAGTCAAAATTCTAAAAGGTGAGTAACAAACAAACCATTTTAAATTTTACTTCAGTGCAGTGACACTGCCGATCAAACCCTGTCTGGAAAGACTTTTCAAACCTCCTGTAGGGGACCTGTCAATCCTCTGAGGTGCACATGGGGTGTCCAGTTAGACTCCAGAGGGGGTCAGTTTAAAGAGAGCTTGGGTCTTTCAACTAATAGTGCAAAACTATGAAAAGATGCAGAAACAGTGAAGAGATGTCAGTGGCTTATCTCCAAGTATACAATCCACTGGTGAAGTGTGTAAAGTCACAGTCGCAACTTTGGAAAACATATTCTCTATTCTCACTATTATATTATATTATATTATATTATTATTGAATTTCCCTTTGGGATTAATAAAGTATTTTTCATTTCATTCATTTCATTTCATTATATTATATTATATTATATTATGAGCGTTCTTATTTTGAACGTCCTGACAGGAAGCCGTATGCTTCTGTCCGCTTCCCCCTCACGCTCATTCTCGCGTAGAGCATCTATCTTGGTTAGTTTTTCAAAAAGCAGGAGTAGCCTATACAGTCTTCGCTCCATCTTTGATCAGAAATCAGACTTAACAGCTAAAAGAAGTGTATGTGTTGGATGAGCTTCAATTTAAAGATTAACAGAGCTGGAGGTTCTCAGGTTAAAGTCTCCATGGTTTATATATTCTTTACAGTAGCCTATTCTTTCTGAATCACAGAAACCACCAACAGCATCCTTACGCCTTTATTAAACATTCATGTACATTTCAGTTTTAATTCCCTTCACTCTGTCAGTTGAGGATTAAGCAAGTATATCCCCGCCCTCCCCACTTTAGTTCCCAATACGGGAAAGTTACACACAATGTAACTGTAGCTACTGTATAAACACACAAGTATTGTTTACAACTCAATTTTGAGAATCCTTGGCAATAAAAGAAAATCTGCATAGTTAGAAATCTGGAAAATCAACTTAACTAAACAGAAAAGCTCAGCGGGACAGTTTAAAGCTGCATTTGTACTAATATGGTAAGAATATACTGCAGAGTGAGTGCAGTATCTGACGAGTCAACTTATCTGAGTTTTATAGAACTTTGTGGTGATATTTTTACACAGGTTTGAGTTTGTGATTCTGTGCTAATGTCTTACTAAACTTACTCTAGTGCCAATATTTCCATGATCAGGACTATGTATGTATGTATGTATGTATGTATGTATGTATGTATGTATGTATGTATGTATGTATGCATGTATGTATGTATGCATGTATGTATATGTATGTATGTATGTATGTATGTATGTATGTATGTATGTATGTATGTATGTATGTATGTATGTATGTATGTATGTATGTATGCATGTATGTATGTATGCATGTATGTATATGTATGTATGTATGTATGTATGTATGTATGTATGTATGTATGTATGTATGTATGTATGTATGTATGTATGCATGTATGTATATGTATGTATGTATGAATGAATGAAATGAATGAATGAAAAATACTTTATTAATCCCAAAGGGAAATTCAATATTGTAGTAGTAGTATTTTTTTTTTTTTTTTAAACAATCACATTAATTAATTAAGGGCTTTGTTCTTCAGCCTGATAGCTGCTGGAAGGAAGGATCTTCTGTATCTCTCTGTCTTGCATCGGACTTGAACAAGCCTCCCACTGAACACACTCTGTTGTTTCGTCACGGCGTTGTGTAGAGGGTGTGAAGGATCTTCCATTATCTTCGTCAGCTTGTACAGAATTCTTTTTTTGATGATCAACTCCAGCGGCTCCAGAGTTACTCCAAGCACAGAACCAGCTTTCTTGATCAGTTTGTTAATTCTTTTCAAGTCTCTGGTTCTGATGCCGCTGCCCCAGCAGATTGCTGCAAAGCTGATTGCACTTTCAACAACAGACCTGTAGAACATTTGCAACATTTTGGTGCAGACGTTAAAAGATCTCAGCTTCCTTAAGAAGTAGAGTCTGCTCTGACCTTTCTTGTAAATGTACTCAGTGTTGCTTTTCCACTCAAGTCTGTTGTCCAGCTGAACTCCAAGGTACTTGTATTCCTCCACCACCTCCACCTCCTCTCCCATGATGGAAACACTTCTATGTGTGTTCTTGTTCCTCCTGAAGTCAACAATCATCTCCTTTGTTTTCTTGGTATTCAAGATGAGATGATTGTCACCGCACCATTTCACAAACTGACCGACCAGTTCTCTGTACTCTGCTTCTTGTCCATCACTGATACACCCAACAACTGCTGAGTCATCAGAGTATTTCTGCAGATGACAGAACTCAGAGTTGTACTGGAAGTCTGAGGTGTACAGCGTGAATAGAAATGGTGAAAGTACAGTCCCTTGTGGTGTTCCAGTGCAGCTGACCACCATCTCAGACACACAACCTTTCAGTCTCACAAACTGTGGTCTGTTTGTGAGGTAGTCGTAAATCCAGGTGGTTGTGGAGGGATCCACCTGGAATTTCTGCAGCTTCTCACACAGCAGAGCAGGCTGAATCGTATTAAAAGCACTTGAGAAATCAAAGAACATGACCCTCAAAGTGCTGCCTGACTGGTCCAGATGAGAGTGGGCTCTCTGAAGCAGGTATATGATGGCATCTTCAACCCCAAGCCCATTACGGTATGCAAACTGTAATGGGTCCTGAAAGGTGTTCACCTGCTTGCTGAGGTGAGCCAGTAAGAGTCTCTCCAGGACTTTCATGACGTGAGATGTCAGGGCGACTGGTCTGTAGTCTTTTGGTTCAGCTGGTTGTGGTTTTTTAGGCACTGGAACAAGGCAGGATGTTTTCCACAGCACCGGGATTCTTCTCTGGCTCAGGCTGGTGTTGAACAGGTGCTGGAGAATCGGACATAGCTGTTTTGAGCAGGTCTTGAGAACTCTGGGACTGACACCATCTGGACCTGCAGCCTTGTTCTGGTTCAGTTTCACCAGTTGTTGCATGACTTGGTTACAGGAGACAGACAGAGTGGAGGTGGAGGCAGAGGAGGTTTCAGGAAGTCCTGATGTGGAGGGAGATGAGGTTGTGTCCAGGTCCTTGACTGAGCTGCAGGGTGACAGAGTGGAGGTGTGACAGGAAAGCTGTGGGCTCATGGAGGGTGTGTGGCTAGTTGGGGTTGAAGCAGGAGGTGAGCTAAACCTATTGAAGAACATGTTCAGTTCATTCGCTCTGTCCAGACCTCCATCAGTCTGATCCTCCTTTATCCCGAAGCCAGTGATCTTCTTCATTCCTGACCACACATCCCTCACATTGTTTTTCTGAAGCTTACTTTCCAACTTCTTCCTGTAGTCCTCCTTGCACTTCTTCATTTGTGTTTTAAGTTGTTTTGTATGTATGTATGTATGTATGCATGTATGTATGTATGTATGTATGTATGTATGTATGTATGTATGTATGTATGTATGTATGTATGTATGTATGCATTTAAAAGTGATGTGTGACTTGACTTGGACTTGCAAAAAGGGGCTTATGAACCTGAACCTCTCTCTCTCTCTTGATTGATTATTACTTATTATTATTATTTATTATTACTTATTACTTTTTTTAGTTTCTGGTTATTTGAGTGATTATTGACAATTTTACCTTTAATGGAAGTGTATGAATGAATTTGAGGATGATTGTATTTGTATAAAACAGGCTCAAACTCATCTTAATGTAATGTCCCATAGAGGATTTATTTTCACAGTACAACAACCCAACAATATATTTATTATATCATCATATCGCACTCAACAGGACAAAACTGTAAAGCGTCTGCCCTGATTATACAAAAACATAATAGCCTCAGATCATCAATTATGTAGTTCAAAACAAATATACTGTAAATGACTGTGATTGAGGTGTGTGTT
This sequence comes from Melanotaenia boesemani, assembly GCF_017639745.1. Classification (NCBI taxonomy): domain Eukaryota; kingdom Metazoa; phylum Chordata; class Actinopteri; order Atheriniformes; family Melanotaeniidae; genus Melanotaenia; species Melanotaenia boesemani. The sequence goes on along the minus strand of NC_055687.1, from coordinate 18,994,314 downwards.
TTGTTTACTATCAGTATTTTAAAAAAAAGGTTAGATGCTACCCAGTACAGCTGCATCATTGGAAATGAAATTGCAGAGCTGGAAATTGGTCGAAAAATGTGTGCAGAAACCAAAGAAACAGGAGATGAAATCAGTGTAAGAAAGAAGAACAGAGCAGGAAAAGACAGCAGAGGTGCCATCCAGGATCACATGTAAGAGAATAAGATGCATTTTTTTCTTCTATATATTAATTATATAATCAAACTTAGCCCTCTTGTTTTATATTTTCTGCTATTAGTGGATGTGGTGTATTCCCTGGACCAGTGATCTGAGGTGCCTTCAATCAGCAGCTGACTGAGTGATTTGTTGATAGTCGTTGAGATTGTTGATTTTATGTTATTTTGCTTCATTAAACCATATTAATTTACAAGTGTAACCCAGTGTTTTTTGTCTGCTTTAAGGTGAAAAGAATTTGACAGCTGAGATGCTATATCATTGTTTTTATAAAAGCACATGCTAAAAAAATCCATCAGTAATCCGGGTCAAGTCCCGGATCTTCTTCAGTCCTGCTTTCCTTGTAGTCCGCCCCTGTATCAGACTCACCTGGAGGATTCATCAGATGGACAACTTGCTCCGTAGGTGACCAGCATCTTAAAATGATGCCACAACAGCTGGAAATTTGCTTTACAAAGTGTAGAAGGTACAGTAGGCTATGTGATGAAATTTTATTCCTCAGTGTAACACTTCCCCCTTTACCACCGCACCATGAGGATGCGCATGTTGATGCGCTCATGGGACCAGACTGCAGACCGCTGTCCAAGTTCAGGAGTAATTAATAATCTGTTTGTGTATGAAGCTGTTTTTATGTGATTTGAAGCTCACCATGTGATTATTTACGATCAAGTCAACTCTTTAAAATTTAGGAAATTCATGCTTCACTGCACATCTTTATCATTATTTTTTATAATTATTCATCATTTTGTCATTCTGTTATTTATTTTTCCTTGTCTGTCTCATTGCTGTGTCTGTTTGCACACCAGTAAGTCACAACCTTATACAGGTACTATTGAGGTGTTTACCTATGCAAAGCAGGGCCGGCTGGTCCATCCTTTTAGCTAAGGATAGATTTGTATTCACCAATCTAAGAGGAAAGATACGACCAATTCCACAGTCTATGAACATGTTCATGAATCTGATGGAAGATTTTCATAAAAACAACTTCTCTAATCCAACTTTAAAACAAATTTAAGAAGATTTGTAAAAAGATATTGGCGAGTGAGGCTCTATATTTGCTGTTCCTCAGCACAGTTAGTAGTGGTTCGAGTCCCGGGTCTTAGCAGCTTGTGATCACTGCTCAGTAAAGATCACCCTACTCACAAGTCATTTTTAAAAAATGTACCGTAAATGCTGATTTAGATAAAGCCTAAATGTTCTTAAAACTGTAAAATATATGTATTATCAGCCAAAACTAAGAAGAAAAAAACAAAAAAAAAAAAAACAAAAAACAAAAAAAAACGTATGTGGGTTTAATAAGCTCAGACTAGTCTGGAAAAGAGTAAAGTTTATGTGATCACATTTTGGTTCTGTCTCAGTTAATCAGCTAAATAAATAAAGCAGTTCAAGATTTAAATCTGGTTTCTTTCAGTCTGTGGTCATAACGTGTAAGAATAGTTTCAATCTACTGATTACAGGGACATCTAGTGGACACTACATGAAGTTTTTTTGTTACTCTAACCGAGAGTAAAAGAAATATTGTAAACAGAGCAGAGCTGCATAAGTAAGGAGTTTGTTGTTGTGGAGTCTGTTTCATATTCTATCAGGTAAGTGGCAGGGGATCATAATATTAATAAGAGAAAAAAGGAATAAACAAAAAAGATTTCAGAGACAACCATTAAACTTAGTAATTAAATATTTTATTTAGTCCAAGTTTTAATTCATATGAGCCAATTAGTAATTGGACCCAAGGAAACCAACAGATTGCATCGAATCTTATCTTCGATACAATCCCCCATCCTGAGCATGCACGTGGGCGACAGTGGAGAGGAAACAAAACTTTCTTTCGAAAGAAAAATAAACCTCCAGCAGAACCAGGCTCAGGGAGGGCGGCCATCTGCCTCGGCCGGTTGGGGATGGAGAGGACAGGACAGAGAGACAAAACAAGCACCATGAGGCTGAGTCAGGATACCTGGCGAGGGAAAAAAGCACAAGTTATACTGTCATAACACACAATATACATGTAAAGGTAAGCCAGGGACACCTGCTGAGAGAGAAAAGGATAAGCACAAGTTAATAGCAATAATAATGTCATAATGACATTGTTATTGCCATTGAACGTTGTTATAGACACACAAACAATGTCATAGCACACTAGATACATACACAGGGCTGTCAAATGATTAAAATTATTGGTTAGATTAATCACAGCTTATATATATATATATATATGTGTGTGTGTGTGTGTGTGTGCTGTGTAGTGTGTAGTGGTGTAGTTGTCTGTTTTTTACATTCTGGGCTTGAATCCTCTTCCATGTCCGAGAGATTATCCTCCTTGTGCTGGTCTCTCCTCTCAGTCCTGCATTTGGATCATTTCTCCATGTATCACAAAAATCTTCTTGTTTGTTGTTGTTGTTGTTGTTGTTTTATTTTCATTTTATGGTCTATTCTCTGTTCTTTTAGGTGTTTTTTTTCATTGTCTGCTTTTGTTTGTTTTTTACTTTTTGTGCTTTCCTCCTCTGTTTTAGCCACTCTGGTTTTCCTGTTTGTTTGTTTTGTTTGTTTTTATGATCTCTGTGTTTTGCTTTGTTTTTCTTAGAGTTCTGTTATGTTTTTTACATTCTGGGCTTGAATCCTCTTCCATGTCTGAGAGATTATCCTCCTTGTGCTGGTCTCTCATCTCAGTCCTGCATTTGGATGCTACCTGCCAGGGTCTCTGGTTTTGATTGATTGATTGTTCTGTTTTCTGTTTTTCTTGTCTTATTTTGTAGGTTTTCCTTGTGTTTTCTGTTTTGCTTCCTTCTTCCTGTCATTAATGCACCTGCTTTGTTTCAGCTAACTCACTTAGCCTGTTTCTTGTTAGTTGTCCTTTGTGTATTTAAACCCGTCGCTCGTTGATCTTTTAGGTTTTGTTGTGTTTTGTTTTGTTAAATTGATATTTTTTTGTGTGTTTTATTCTACTCTAGCATTTTCTGGTTACTGTATGGGCTACTTATCATCCCGTGTACTCTGACATTGTACAGACAGGTGTACTCCGGCTTGCCCCAGTTGCTGTTCACCTTTAACTTTACTGAACTAAACATGTCCTCGCTATGGTCCTGTGGGACAAAAAAGACAAATGAGTGTTAGTGTCAGTGTGATGTGTAAATAGAAGCGGAAAATAAAGCAATAGATTGGATACATTTTATGTATGCACATGCTCACATGCATGATAGCATAGCTTTATAATTACCTCTGTTTTAAAAGTTTGGAACTGGTCTCCATTATTATCATATGTAAAGGTTCCAAGAAGAGTTCCCTCATCTTCTACTGTTTTCTTTCCCTGGAAGATAAAAGATATACTTCTGGTTAACACTTTGTTTTCTGTGTATCTGTTAAGTTAAAAAAGGGTTAGGCAGGATTCTGGTATTAAAGTAATGAAGAAACTGGTGACTTACATAGACAGAAAACTCCTTAGGTGCACTTGGTGTGGTGCCAGATGGAGACACCGACTTCAATATGTGACCCAGAGTCACATGGCTGATGGGAACTTTGTGAGACAGGTTAATAGTAATGTGTCCTTGCTGACCAGCAAAGGACCAGCAGTTTCCAGGAAGCAGCTCTGATGATCCCTGAACAGAAAAAGAAATTATGGTTAGTTGGTAGGTCTAATGTATAAAAAAATACTGTTAGATTTAGTTGAATAATCACTGATCATTATGTTTTCTGAATGTAGTACATACCTGTATGACAACTCCTGGAGAAACTAATTTGCATGTTCGAAAAAGTTTGCAGAAAAATGGCCTCTTCCAATTGTATGATGCTGAGGTCCTGCCAGATACAACGTTTGCTCCTGCACGCAAAACATACAAATAAAGTTAGTTAGTAACAAATTATTGCTGTGTGATATATATAAAGTTCCACGTTGTGTTTGATAATGATGACTTACCTAGTGATGCCAGAGCAACATTTGGCAGAAATTCTGCTTTTGGTTCTTTCCACTTTAACTTAAAATTCTCCTTGTACATGATTTGAAAACATGGTTGTTCAATATACTGTTCGGGGCGATATATGCTCATTGCACTAATCAGAAATGCAAGTCCTAGTGGAGGAAATATAAAATGATAAGGTTAGTGACATAATTTAAAAAAATAAACATGATACAAAACTATCAAATAGTGGTTGCTGAATAACTTTAAAGAGAGGTGATTACTTACCAACACTGAAGATTATTAAAAATACATATAACATAGAAAGTAGCAGTTTTATTTTACTGCACTCTTCTTCTGCATCAAAAGTGTTGCAGACGGGGAACTCGTCTTCTACAGGAGATATCATCTCCTCCGGGACTTGAGGACGAACTCTTCGCCTTTTACGTGATCTGAATGTGACAAATACAACTTAGGTTAGTTACAAGTTTTAAAGCTGTTACATAGAAAACCAAATAACAGTGCTGGAAAAAAGATTATGCATATTACTACTTTAACGTACCTCCAAGGTGTCTCTTTGTAATTTATGGTTGGTATACCATTACTATCATAGTATCCAAGGGATGCCAGTCTAGAGCTTCTTCGTGACATGACTGTAATTCAAAAGGGAAAAATGGAGAAATGGTTAGTGACACAAAGTAAATAAATTAATTGCTTTTTTCCTCATCTTTAACCTAATATCAAAAACAACTCAGCAGATAAATTCTTATACAATAAGACAGTTTTTTAAGTTCTGTGTCTAAACTATTTTGATTTTTGTCATCACTATACGATAAAACATTACAATATGATTTTACATTTAGTCAAACAAGCAGCCTAACTTAAAACTGCGCTTGAAAACAAGTGCAATTTTAAGTTTATGTTCGTGCAAAGCTGGAGGGATTTGCACGAACATAAACAAAAGTATATTGGCAAAAATAAAAAAACAGTGCTTTTAAGAAAATCTACAAACAGATTTTAAGTTGTTTCTGATAGGAAATGTATAAAAAAAACTATTTAAACTCTTATTGCTACTGTATAAATAACTGTGAAAATGACTTACTTTGTTATAACTTGAAATAATCCTGAAATCGATGCTGAACAGAGAAACGTTTTTCCCAAAGTTTCTGAGTTTTTAGCAGAATGTCAAAAACAGAATGTCAGGTTTAGAATCCTCTGCCTTGTTACATCATCAAAGAACAAGTCGAACGTTACGCCCATTAGTACATGCATGTGCACGTGTATGCGCACAGACGACTAGTGCGCTTACTCATGCACACTCGCGGCACAATAATAGCTGCGCACGTACACTTCAACATGTAAATTAACGTAACGCATATTTATCAAATTAATTTTACAGAAATTGAAGAAAAATAAATCATGTTACATACCTCCTCCTCTTCAAAGGAAATGTCCTCATTTCAAAATTTGTACAATATTAACCTGGAGTCAAAAATAAATCATTTAAATAATCAATGAAATATTTTCACAAACTGCAGAATGGCAAAAGAAATAACCAAAAATAAACAAGCAAGTAAATAAGTAAGTAAATAAAAAAATAAAATAAAATAAAATAGATAAACATGACCCAAACATATTTACCAGGTAAATGTGAGCTAACCTTTATAGCTATGAACGAAATCCTTACATCTTTCTCATGAAAGCAGGCCAGTGACTTACGTACAACGCACCCGCTTGTAAGTTCACCACTAGGGGGCTACAATCGCTGCAATGTTTCACTTTGGGTTTGCAAGGGGTTCCTATGAGAGACCTGTCCCGTTGGTCTCCTAAGTAAAGGTACAGAAGGCTTAATTCCTGGTACTTGGTTTACAGCTGTTTGGTCAACTTTAGCCTAAGGTAAACTCTGAGAATCGTTTACATTATAGATGGGATTTATGGCTCTTTGAAGGGAGCCGGATCTTGAGGAGCCATTCCTTTCAAAGAGCCATTCAAACAATCAAAATATGTACCTATATGAAATCTAATATACAAGATAAAAAATTATAGGAAAAATATAGATAAAAAAGGATAAACCTGAGCAGTCAGTGCAAATTCTAGTAAATGTTTTGGATAGAACTCACAGTATTTTACTTAACTGTACTACTTCTTATTTACTTATTTATTCATTTATTTATTTATTCATTCAGTCATTTTTAGCTGGAAGGGAGGTGGGGGAGATTGGGCTTGGCGTGTGTGTGTATACATGTGTGCGTGTGAGTGTGTGAAAGATTTCATTTTGTGTTTTAATTCTTGTTTTTAATCATGTAAAGAACTTTGTGTTGCCTATGGCATGAAAAGAGCTTTACAAATAAAGTTTGATTTGATGAAGGCAGTGTCAAAAATTTGTTTATAAAAAGAACGGCTCACAGCTGTGAATCGGTTCCCATCGTTCATTTAAAAGAGCTACAGTTACATTGTGTAGTCAACTTTTTCTTGTCACACTGATTACATTTGTCTAGATGCACCACTAAATGTCATCCCATTTTTGTACACTAACACTAACATCAGAATTACAACAACATGTAAGTAGTGAGTGGTATAGAAAATGGGTGGATGGATGAATGGGTAAAGCCCATGAGATTTTTGTGTTTTGAAAAGGTCTTTTTACAGAATGATGATTTTTAGCACGGGTGTACGGAGTTTTGGACATGCCTTCATAAAATGACAAAGTGAAGAATATAACACAAATATGAGACCTTTTTATTCACTTTTATGAATCAGGTTATAGAAACTGTTGATCAGATGGGCGATCATCCCTGTTCATGGATGATAGTGTTGCAGTTTTAGTCAAGTCGTCACACTGATGTCAGACTAGTTGTCTTAGTCCTCACAGGGTCTTTCACTGTTGATAACAACTTAATGTATTCATTAAATGTATTTAGAATTAAATAGTAAATAGCTTTATGTAAATCTTACACCCTTTTTAGTTAAAATAAAAGTTTAAATAAATAATAGCTGCATTTTCAAGAGGAAGTTTTCTAAACTGTAACAAAGACTTTAATCTGTAACTTGTTAACATGTTTGACTCTTTGTGAAACATATGAAAATTATTTTCAATGATTTTACTGACAGTCTTTATTGTGTCTGGAAAATGTAAACAAATTTTGACTTTAATGCCAAAGAAACTCTCAAACAAAGCTGACAGAGAGACAAAGGAAGTATACGTTAACCAACAGATTTATTTGTGACAGTTGAAGGTGTCACGATTGGGCATAAAAAGAATTTACATCAAAGACATTGAACCTGGATGGAAGATGATCAGCGTGAAAGAACTGTAATGATATCTTTGATTGTGACTAAAAATGGAGGTCCTACATCAAACTATGAGACAGGTATACTGCTGTTGTAACAGTCCTATGAGTAAAGATAGCCAGGGATAAGTTTCAGATTACTTGACCATTACGTTCTAAAGTAGCATTGTAGCTTTTTTGGCTTCATACTGTCAGATACTAATATTTTGAGACATACACCACAGTGTGGACTTTGTTCATTACCCACCATTACTTGACCATTACCTGGTCAAGACCAGGGTTGTTGACATGTTTGTTGTTGATTGATCACCGTTTGGCCATTTGCACTTTCACATATTGAATGGCCACGTTGACTTGTGTGGCTATGGAGGACCACAACTGTCAAAATAAAAAATGAATATTGTTAATGTTTGACCTATAGGCAAGGATCTGCCGCATTGAAAGACCGCCTTCCTCATTTACATGATGAGGCAGAAATGCATACAGAAATCTAAACAGGAAGCATAAAGAAAAAACATGCTTGGAGAAATAAATAGAGGAAGAAAGGAGCAAGGTTGGAAATAATGAGGATGTAAATGTGAGGGTGATTTAAACAAAAAGTGTGAATAAATAAATAAATAGATAAAATGCAAAACATTTAACATAAAATACAGTAATAAATACTTTTGGGGCTAAGAAAATGTAAAGGGAAAATAATAAAGAAAATAATTACAAGCATAAAAATAAAGCAGGAGAGACATTTTAAAAAGCACTAAATAAATAAAATTAAAGTAAAATGATATGGAAAAGTAAATAAATAGGAATATTAATACAAAGTAAATTAAGGCAGGTGAAAATTACAGTAGAAATGTAAATGTCACAAGTGTATGTCACATTTTAAAGGCTTCACAATAGAAAAAATATTTTTAAATGTTGTATAGTTTATTGGAATATCAGTTTGTTTATTGAGCCACGTTTATATTTCAGTATTTATTTTTCGGTAACACCGTAGCTTCAGGCTAACATTAGATTAACAGTCTTACATAACATTGAAAGTTGCACTTGCACTGAGACAAAATACCCTCAGATGTGCAGTCAAAATTCTAAAAGGTGAGTAACAAACAAACCATTTTAAAATTTACTTCAGTGCAGTGACACTGCCGATCAAACCCTGTCTGGAAAGACTTTTCAAACCTCCTGTAGGGGACCTGTCAATCCTCTGAGGTGCACATGGGGTGTCCAGTTAGACTCCAGAGGGGGTCAGTTTAAAGAGAGCTTGGGTCTTTCAACTAATAGTGCAAAACTATGAAAAGATGCAGAAACAGTGAAGAGATGTCAGTGGCTTATCTCCAAGTATAGAATCCACTGGTGAAAGTGTGTAAAGTCACAGTCGCAACTTTGGAAAACATATTCTCTATTCTCACTATTATATTATATTATATTATATTATATTATATTATATTATATTATATTATATTATATTATATTATAATATAAGCGTTCTTATTTTGAACGTCCTGACAGGAAGCCGTACGTTTCTGTCCTCTTCCTCCTCACGCTCATTCTCGCGTAAAGCATCTATCTTGCGTTCATTCGTGGTGACGAACAGAGCCAGGTCCATCTCTTGTGCCGAAGGAGCGGGTCAGCACATCGCCACGGACACGATCCGGGGATGGCGTCGCTCAGTGTGGGGCAGCATCTCATCCGCAAGCGTGGCGCGGGCAGGAGCGCCGCGGTGGAGAGGAAGAACCTGCTCACAGTGTGCAGGTGGGAATGTCTCATGCTGTTCTGGGTTTAATGCAAAGGAGGATGAATCTGCGTTTGCTGCTCAATTCATGACGCCAGATTTTTTTTTAAATTTATACATTTTGCTTCGCATGTGTTGTAGGTTAGTTTTTCAAAAACCAGGAGTAGCCTATACAGTCTCCGCTCCATCTTTTATCAGAAATCAGACTTAACAGCTAAAAGAAGTGTATGTGTTGGATGAGCTTCAATTTAAAGATTAACAGAGCTGGAGGTTCTCAGGTTAAAGTCTCCATGGTTTATATATTCTTTACAGTAGCCTATTCTTTCTGAATCACAGAAACCACCAACAGCATCCTTAAGGCTTTATTAAACATTCATGTACATTTCAGTTTTAATTCCCTTCACTCTGTCAGTGGAGGATTAAGCAAGTATTTCCCCGCCCTCCCCACTTTAGTTCCCAATACAAAAACTGTTACCTGCCAAAAACACTTTGTACTCTTTTTTTGATTTATGTTACAATGCAGTTTGTTCTTTTTTTCCCCACTTCACCCCATTAACTGTAATATCAATATCATTTAATAGCAGAAAGTCGTTTTACTTCTAAAAATGCATAAACTGCTAAAATGGGGTGTTCTATACTGTCTAGTAAATATTCCCTAAAATAATAGTGTGAACTTGGTGCCTTCAGTTCATGTTTCAGTGCATTTATAAATGTTTAGTTGCTAAATATGGAGAATATATGAGTGATGTGTGCATGCAAATGTCACATGCTTGTATGGTGTGGTCTTTGTCATCTGGAGTGCAAAACACTGCTCTGAGCATTGTTTGTGATCCTCTGAGTGCTGCGGGCAGATGTCAGTCACTGACCGGCAGTCCCTGTGGTGTATTTGAAACAGTAGAGTAAACAAACCATAGAAAAAGGAAATGATACAGAAATGTCTTCATTGTTTTGGCACCAGCAGTTCAGAAAATACAGTTAATATACCACCTGCACTAGCTTGTGCTTGCTCTGTCTGTTTTTAGGAACACATAACTTGCAAATGAAAAACATTTCTACGATTAGTGCTGCTGTGCACTTTCCTCCAACGATGTCACTTGATAGTGTTAGGAGGAAAGCAAGGTGCAGTATGCTGACCAGACTGATCTTTTGCCAGATACTCCTGCCTCCACACAAGCCGTTAGCTCACTGATTGACATAAGCAGAAAAGGGAAAAGACAAGAGAGACAACTGGGTATTTTGGAGAAAAAGGGGGTTTGAAAGTGATTGTTTACTGAACAAAATACTGAAGAAGGAAGGTATTGCCTCCTGTTATAGTTCCTTTCTTTCTCATGAGGTGGCTGTAAGGTTGTTAGGATGGTTTTCCATCTATTCAGTGTTAGTAAATATAATAGCTTTGGATTTTAAGACTGATCATTAGGGTCTATATTTGATCTTTCATTCTAGTTTTTATGATTTTGTACATGCAAGTAATTAATAAGCAGACTTATGGTTATTTAACTCTTTAAGTACTAAAATAATTAATGACAAGTGTCATTTTGCGTCACTGGTGACGCAGTAAGACTTTAAAGGTTATTGCCCTTTTAAATTTTCTGTTATGCAAGTATGTGTTGGCTTTTTTTAATCAAACTATATATTTATGGGTTTATGGTGATGTTTGTGAAGCAATACAAAGAAACTGATCATGTATAACTGCTCAGTGTGAATTTCCTGTCGGCAACACATTCAGGATTACTGATGAAGCAGCTTTCAGGTCTACGTCTGCTGTTGCACATACAACTATTGTTTTCTCATCTAATTTCCTCTAGATTGTCTTTTCTGTTCCACCTAACAGCATACTACATGACAAATTGGTTTATGTTTTTTTCTTTTTTGTATAGCCACAACAGCATCTGAGATCTGTTAAGGCTTAAAATAAATAAAGAAGGTAAATATAATTCTCACATAGCAGCTGTGACTGAAGACACCAGCTTCATACCTCATCAGACATCACACAGAGTCGTATGCTGTCTCTCAAATGCTTTACCTGCCAAGTACAATGGAGTAGTTTAAGTATTATTTTGTCTTTATTATAAATCATGGCTTAAAGGTGCTGTGTATGGAACTCAAAAGGGTGACAACTTGATGTTTTATTATCTCAGATCAGACAAATTTAACCAAAGTCAACTTAAAGCTGTTTAGCAGCATGGTGGAGGCTCTGGTCACCTCCAGTCAAACACTTTTGACTACATTCTGCTATCTCACTCTTACCATGCAGTGTGGAAGGTTACTTTCTTAGTTTGTCTTTAAATGAGTCAACAGCTTTAAAAAATACATACACAACATAGTGTCCATTAGAGATTCCCAACATGTAAATTCACTGCACTCCTGCACAGGTGTTTTCACTTAATCTGAGTGATTGGACCTTCTCTCGAGCTGACACCAGGCAGAGCTATAGTGGGTGTTTGCTGACTATGCTAAATTTGATGCACTAATGGATGCTTTTTGGATTTGATGCATACAAGTGTTACCACAGTGCTCTTCCACAAGTGACCAGTGGGCAAGTCAGTGTATTGAGGCATCTAAATAAAAAAGAATAAAGAAATAAATGAATAAAGAAATAGAAACAGTAATAAGCTGAAATGGGCTAGTTAGGCATGAATTACAAAGGGAGTTCATGTTTTCCCTTTTTGGAAACTGTTATGCCAGCCTTACATCAGAAGACTGAAAAGATTTGGAAAAGACTCTTGGAAAACTATCAGCTCACAACAGCTCACATCTAAAGACAAGTGTATTGGTATCTGAACACTTTTAAGTTTTTAAAAAACGCTGATAATACGTATAGCTATGTTGCATCAAATAACTTAAGCTATCATTTATTGTATTAGCTATACCTGAGCATGTCCTGCCTCATTTTTTTAAATGTACATTTTCTGGTTAAGCTCATGACACAGCTCAAATCAATAATTCCCTTTCATTCATAAAACATGGTGCTAAAATAGAGAATACAATTCATTAACTATTTTTGGGAAAACAAACATACTGATAGTAAGTGTTGTCAGTTGCCTAGCAACAGGGTATTCACAACTATAACCACTAGAATGGCAGTCTCACGTTTTTGACCTTAGAAACAGTGTCGGGAAATACACATGAATACATTGCACTAGTGGAGTGTGAAGTCAGTGGAAAGATGAATCAGTTGGTTTGACCTGTTTATGTTAAACAGTCTTTAGAGTGACATCACTCTTAAGTCAAGCTCAGGTTCTCTTACAATAGAAAATCAAGTAAATTAGTTTAGTGTAAATATATATAAAATATAAACAAAACTTAAAGGATACATGAAGTATTTTCCACACACTGAGGAAACTGCATCATAATAAATGTGTGAGGAAGGTTGGTTTTCATGGTGTATTGAAGTTGAGATACCTGAAATCCATCATCTTTCATAGGAAGGTGTGCACTCAGTGGTCACCCTGCTGCTAAGCAACGAGGAGGAGCAAGTAAAGCAGGCTCAGATATGAAGTTAGATTATTTAGTTATTAAGTGCTACACGCAGTTTGGCAGGAATCACACACAAAACTACACGCACACACACATACACACCCATACACACACACATCTATACATTGTAGATCTTGTGCATCAACTTTCCTTCCTTTGTAATTAGTTGAAATCAGATTATAAAGTTAGTTTGTGCACAGCTGTCATAATGGGCTACAAATTATAGCTAGTCTCATCACATGCCATCAATCAAAGTCTGTTGTGCTCAAATGTGTATTATGATTGAAGAATGCTGACAGACAATTTAGCTCTTAATTGTACATATATTTTTTATTTGTATACTCATTGATTTATCACTGTGAATGTAAACATAAAGCATCAGAAGCTGTGTTAGTGATGCAGATAAGCCAAACTGTAAAATTAATAATTTATTTTAAACAAACAAAAGTTTTCATACACTGAAATAAAAGAAGAAGATAAATGCTCAATATTCCTTGGAGACTGCTTTACTGCGTCTGTACTTTTACCAAAGGATAGATTAAGTCAGTAAAGAATGTAGATTTTAGAGCAGAATGTGCGACTAGTACTTTGAGAATGAAGGTTTTTCTGTTGGACAGTGACCCAAAGTACACATTGAACAGCACAGAAGGAAAGTTAAATGGGAAGAGAAAGACTGTTTAAAGCTGCTTAGCCATCAGTCGTGACCTAAATCCCTTTGGAAACAGCCAAAATCTTCTAATAAAAAGAGAGCCTAAAAAGGCTTAAATGGAAAAATTGCTAAACTGACCAAGTGCGAGAAACTTCCAGTGTTTCCAGAGTATTATATGTTTGGAGTTATTATTTGATCAGAGCCTTTTTTTGTGAATAATGTTCAAGAACTTGCAGCACTGATTGAAACTAATCTTACTTCATTTAATGTTTATTTCTTTCAAATGCAGTTGGTAGCTTAATCTTGAAGTAAATTGTCTCCAAACCAAATCAAAGAAAATCTTGATGACATTGACCGTTGTGAAATGGGTGAAGTTGCTCTTTAAAATTCTAATAATCAATTGTAATATTTATTGTGTGTTCAATGGGTGTGTATCTTTTTTTCTTTTTCAGGTTTTCAGTCAAGACTTTGCTGGACCGCTCTTGTTTTGAGGCAATAGATGACTCATCTCCAGAGTTCATTAATTTTGTTTCTATTCTTGAGCACATCCTCAGTCATCGACTGAAAGGTATGAAAGCCCTCCCTCATCAACATGCAGCAAAAATACTCCTCTGACATCCCGGTAATCATACACATATGACCATAACAATTAGAGATTATATGATGTCTATGTGATGTCTTTTTTAGAGACATCACATAGACACTTTTATTCTGTGCGATGTTTTTTGGAAGCGTTACTGGAAACTGCGAGAAAGACAAGAAGTGTGATGATATGTGATAATGATCACAGGCCAGAAATGAAGAGAGGATGTTGTGGTCACATGTGCCTTACATATAACCGTGTTATCAAGATGCTTTGACTTCGGAAAGATTGAATTTGAATTTAGATTCAGTTTCAGGGAGAAATAAGCTTTTGTACTGTTAATATAAGTATTAAGTGTTGCAGAGTCTTGTGAATATGTGTATTTGGAATCTACAGTTTTGAAGGCTGAGCCCATTTTTTTCCCATCACAATAAAGACTATAAAGATAAGTGTATGATTTATCTGACCTATTTATTCATAACAGAATTTGCTTCATGTGAATTTAAAATACAGGATAAACAGCATTTCACAAGGTTATTAGTGAAAGTTAAAGTTGTAGAATAGAAAAGAAAAGAAAGTTAAAGTTTGCAGATTATTGCTCATCCTTAAAGAACTGTAAAAAGTAATATTTTTCTCTTTATCATCAAAGTAATGTAATTACTTTTTATTTATTTTCTACTACCTGTTTAATGCCAGGCATTATAGCTGAAACATCCTACTCAGGTTGTCAATATTTCTGTACAATCCACTGCTGAAGTGAGGAAGTAGGGTCCATGATGAAGTGTAGGGCTACAGATGAGAGGTGAGTGGATAAACTTAACGAAAGCTTTATTCATAAAGTAACAAAAACCACTGACACATCAGGATAAAAAAAAAAAACAGTAAACCTAGCAGAAAATAAAACTCGGAAGTAATCATGACGACGCATGAAACAAGACGTGAAAGACAACTCAAGATGAAAAAAAGATAGAACTTAAATGAACACTGAAACCAAATAACACAGGCCATGATGATTTCTACTATATGGTCCTGGTTATGCCATGTGCACTGAACTAGACAACCAACAATAACTCAGCATTTGAGAGTAAAGCTTAACCCTTACATACTGTTTGGGTCAAATTTGACCTGTTTTAACATTTGACAGCAGTGAAATTACCCCCAAAATTATCCTTTTTATCTGAAATTTGATGGCTTTTCCCTCAAGTGACACAAAATTCACATAAATGAATATTTTAAAATTCTATACTTTTGTATAGGTGCGACAAATGTTGCACACTGAGGCTGTTTTAGGTCAAATGTGACCCGTATCTGTTTAAATGGATTTCATATCTACTAGTGTGGGACAAATCAAGGAAAATGGTGGTTTTAGGGAATACTGGAACTATGTACAGGCTATGTCTCTGTGTTTTTTTATTTTTAAAATCTTATTTAGTTATTCATTTTTATGGTACAGTGGTGACAGAGTTTAAAGGGGCCTGGATGCTGTCAGAACAACTGGCCGCGTTCCCACTACATTTGCCTTGGTTTACACAGAAACACACAGGTTTTTCAAGGGGCATGGGGGGACTGATCATATATGGTGGAGAAAGGGAACAGAAGTCATGCAAAGCTCAAACAGTGCCGTGACACAGACACAATATCCGCACCTGCAACCACCTGCAATGTAATAAAATAAAGTACTAATTAATAAATTTGGGTAGGGAGGTGGTGGTAGAGGACTTAGTAAAGGTACTGAGCTGTCATTTCAGTGATGGACATCATGGCAGCAAGACATAATGCCCATTGTCTGATCCTTCAAGAGGAGGTTGGTAGTGATTTGGAAAAGGATGTGTCAAGAGTAGGGAAGCAAATAAAAACAACAACAACAACAAAAAAACACGTTATTTGTGGGTCTTCACATAAGAGGCCAACACAAGGAGACAGAAGAGAAGGAGATGTAACTTCTGTCTTTCAAATGACTGGGAGAATAGCAGAAATTTGTTTATAATAAGCATTTTATTATTTAATGTTTTATGTTTGAGTGATAAATGATAATTAATATTGATAATCATGGGGTGGTGTTTAGCTTAACTGGTTAAACTGTTGCCACCTGTATGGAGGCTGCAGCTCTTTGACGAGGTGCTCTGCCGCACCCAAAGGCCCTTTGCTGCACGCCTAACCCTCTCTCTGACCCCTTTTTCTGTACACTAACTGTAAAATAAAGACCAGTAGAGCCAGGGAAATTTAAACAAAAGATAATTATGATTGCTTATGATATAGCAGTGAAGATAGTTTAATGATTGCAATGGCTAAACCTGATGATATTATAAATTCTAACAGTTCCAGAAAGTCCATGTCATTATTAAATAAAGTAAAATATATCTAAGTTTTTATAACTTTCATGTTTTTGTTTTATGTAAAACAGGACATGATACTGTATCATAGATGTTTTTCTCCAAAAACAGGGGTTGTAAAACCTAAAAAAATAAACTCTTCCTGCTCTCTGAAACATTTATTAAGAATTAATCATGCTTTTATCTATATGACAAAAGCCGTTTAGACATTCTAAAGATCTGTAGTTTAAAATTTGGTATAGACACTTACTATGAAGGACATTTTAGCCCAGGTCAAACTTGACCCGGACTATGAAGGCTCAAAATATAAACAATATGTAAAGGTTAAAATATTCAAAGTAACAGAATGATTGTTTTACTATGCATATGAGTTTTTACCTGAAGTAAGTAAATTTGAATGTAACCTCTTTTTCACCAAATCATTCCAATTTCATTCATCTTGTAATTTTATTATATAATTCACATTATTTACTCTCAAACACAAAGAATTTATGTGTATTCATACTCGTACAAATTTGCGTTTTTTCTTTTTTTTCTCCCAGGTCAGACAACCTGGTTCGGCTACGAGAGCCCTCGAAGTTTCTGGGATTACATAAAAGCTGCCTGCAGTAAAGTACCTCATAATTGCATTCGAAGCATTGAGAGCATGGAAAATGTGCGACCATCGAGAGCAAAGGTGTGGCTACAATCTTCTTTGGCTCTTATTTAATTTCCCTATACAGAAGGAAGAACAAGACAGAAGCAGGAAGGGGTTTGGATCAAAATCAGCATGTAACACAGCATGACTTCAAAAATGTGTGTGTAATCAAGCCAAAACCTGCCAGATACATAATCAGCCATTTATATAAATAAAACAGCTCATCTTGCATTACTTTCTCTTTGAAAAAGAACAAAGGAAACATCTCAAGACAACAGAAACAAAAAGCTTTATCTCATGCACTAAACAACTGGAGTTAACTTTCTATAAACAGTCTTTGAAACCGAGCCTACCGAGCTTATGTTGGCTCTAACTTATTAAACCAGTTCTGGATTTATGTTGATGTGTTTTCAGAATTTAGTGTTAGGGTTTTAGTCTGAATGTTGACTCAGATTTTTTTTTTCAAATGAAGCCTAAAAAACCCTTTTAAATATATTTTATAAGCTTTCTATATTAGTAAAAGAAGAGGGGAGGCTACACAATGGTAAACATAACCCTCTTCCAACTTTTTAAAGATGTGTTGCTACCATCAAATTCAAAATAGGCTAATATTGTCCATGGTAAAAAAAAATTCAGTTTCAATATCTGATATGTTTTTTTTCCTATTTGAAATAAAATGTGAGTTCATTTTATTTTAGCAAATTATTGCATTGTTTTTATTTACACAGCTTTCTGGTTTTCTTAAACTTGGGGTTGCACATATGGAATATTAAGAAGTGCCACTGGTCATTTACTTAGATGAAACTGTTCCTTCTGTGCAGGGCAGAGCATGGATCAGAGTCGTCCTGATGGAGAAACGTCTGTCAGAGTACATCTCATTCGCACTGAGGGACTTCAAAACCACCAGGTCTTTGTGTAGCTCTCATAAAAGGATAATGCTGCTTTTGGTGCAGCCAGCTCCCCCAACAGCAAATGAACTCAACCATCCAGTTATTGCACATCTTGCAGCTGCATCTCTCCATTCTGAAACTGATTAATGTCAATATTCTGTGTGTGGTGATTTTAGGAGGTTTTATGAAGAAGGAGCAATCATTCTGGGAGAAGAGGCTGGGCCGCTGGCAGACACACTCATTGGACTAAACACTATTGACTTCAGGTTCTGGTTTTAATCTGCTGTTTCTGATCAGTTAAATCACACTTTCTGTCCCTTGTTGTCTTTATATATAGTCTTCAGAAGAGTATAAATTAAATTTAAGAAGACTGCAATCATTATAGAGCTGCATTGGATGAAAGAACACACTCAGATTTTCCTCTTGACCAAATTAGAAAAACATTACATTAATATTTCACAAGTGGACATAAAACCAGAAATAACCAACATTGCAAAAGACTTTCACAGTAATTACAGCGTCTGCAACACCAGACAAGCATTTAGTCACTAATAACCAGGTCTCAGTCAGTCAGATTCTAGCTTTTGTTGGATCAGTGATCCTCTTTGTTAAAGCAGTGAACCTGCTTTTTTTTGTCTTTCTTTTGTCATTGTCACATGACCATGTTTTTCATTATTTATGAGAGGCCCACTGCATTAGCTGCATCTTGTGAAGGAAATTTTAACTAGACCCATAAAAGGAAAATAATTACTTGTCAAAGATCAAAAACTCTTGCTACAAATAGTTACTGCAATGTGCTTATTATAACACAAGGTGTGGATGCATTTGTTTCAGCAATGTTTTTTAAAACACTCAATGATTGATGTGTTTTTTTTTTTGTTTTTTTTTTTGTTTTGTTTTTAAATACAGTCAGATTTTGCAATTTTTGCATAAGGTTGTGATAAGAATCAACTATCATCTGATTCTGCAGAAGAATTAAAACACTTAAATGATATTATATTGCTTTAAACTATTGAATTAAACTAAATTTAATGTGCCTGTTTTACAATGACCAACAGGAAAAATATTCATGGGCAGAATTGTTTCCTTTACAAGGAATTGTGGCAGTAGAGTTGAAGAAACCTCTGACTGAAGAAATGTTTGTTTAGCAGCTTGTGCAGTGAAATATTTTTCTTTGCATTATCAGCTTCAGGAGCTGCAGATCAGTCCCCAGCACAGAGTCAGCCTCCCTTATCAGTGTGTTCAGTTTCATTGAGTCACTGGTTCTGATGCTGCTGCCTCAACAGATGGCTGAATAGCAGATTGCACTTGTCACCACAGACTTAACAGAAGATATGCAACATCTTGCTACAAACAGTAAAGGGCATAAGCTTCCCCTTTGTGTAGACCACCTGCAGCCTTTATATTGCTTTCCAGGTCAACATCCAAATATCTGTAGTCTTCCACCACCCCCTCTTCTCCCAATGTGGAAACAGTTTTCAGCTCATTTCTATTCCTAAAATCCAGTTATCACCTTTATGTTCAAGATTAGATGATTACTTCACTGTAAATACAAGTGATACCAGTGATATGAAGGTTTTGATTTTTGTAGTAAATCCTACTGCATTAAGATACAGCAGCTCTGCCTTAAGCTGATTTCAATAACATCTCAGGTGATGGATGCATGGACGTGTAAGACACCAAACAGCTCTCTGAGTGTTGTCACAGTAATCATTAAAGTTGTATTTACAAGAAGCACATGGCTGAAGAGAATATGCTTTCATTTTCTACTTTTCTTTTAGTTTTTGTCTGAAAGGGGAGGGTCTGGATGGCAGCTGCCCTGCTGTGATTGATTACACACCTTACCTGAAGTTCACACAGAGGTATGTGAAATCAAATGGTTTGCATTACACAGGTCTTCATTTGGGTACTTTCTAAACATATGGTTGCAATTATAATAAAACTAATTTAGTAATATAAGACTTTAAGTGCAACATCCAACATTTTTTGGACCTCAAGGCCACCATAGGGTCAGAAATGTGTCTAGTGCCTACTACAGCTGTATAGGATGCATTTGAATATGATGTGCACTGTGGTTTTCTGTGCAGCGCAGACAGCATCAGCAGTGATGAGGAGGAGATGAGGACTCTAGGAAGCAGTGGCAGTGAGAACAGCACCCCCGACAAAACAGCCACCGCTGCATCAATCTTCACAGAGCAGAGCAACTTGGTCAGCAAGTGCAAACGCTTTGAGCAGAAGTATCGCATGGCTCTGGAGCAGAAGGTGTGTGGTTAACATACTGTGTTATTTTGGGATAAAAAGGTATATGTCAGTGTGACATTTTCTTCGCAGTCTGCAGAAAATTAGGGGCTTGGTTTATGAAATGCCAAGAAAAAAGAAGTCCTGTAAAGGGTACTTTTTCTTTTTTTATACACTCAGCTTCTAAAAAAATCTTTCTGTGGCCTTTTGTTTCCTTTAAGTAAATAATAAAAAAAAAAAAAAAAGACGGTCATGCATTAATTTGGCCTCTCCTTCATGACATTAAACAGACGCGAGTATTTGTCTGTGTGTTTGTTTTGCCTCAGGGTTACCTGGAAGAGCTGGTCCGTCTACGAGAAGCCCAGCTGTCGGAGGCCGTGTCTCACAACAAAGCTCTTCAACAGAGCCTAGCAGACACACACCTCTCCCACACGTTGGAGAAAGAGCAGCTTGAGTACATCATACTGGAACTGCAGGACCAACTGTGAGCCCCCTCTGCTGACTGTGTGTGTCTGTCTCTGTGTGTTTGTGAGGCTGCTAACGATTAGATGAGGAGCTATGCAGCAGATCCAACTCCTTTGTTATTTGTGTGTTCTTCAATCAATCCCACTTAGTGCTTCTTTTAGCCAACAAGAGAAGCTGAGTCCATGTTTTGATTTCACATCAGTATCCAATCACTGTGAAACTTCTTCTCAAAAAGAGCTCTCAATGTGTCAGGATGAATTTGCATCATGATCTCCAGAAATCAGGTGGCAGTCTTACACCACTCTGGTGACTTAGTGGATGGTTTGAATGCAAATATAGTTAAAAACAAAGTTAAAGAGAATGTAAAGAGAATTAGAAGCTTAGAGGAGTAAGGCTGCCACTAATGACTATTCCGATAGTCGATTAATCACCGACCATTAAAACAACTAACCGACTAATCGTATTATGTATCTCATAATTATGAAATGGCTCCTATTTCACTTTCAGCTTTGAAATCTTGCATGAGGTTATTGAAGTCCGACGTGCCTCCTCTTTAAATGTTCAAGCATTGCAGACGTACTTCCGTGGTACACAAGGTCCGCTTTACAAATCTCACATGTATTTAATTTATTTTGTAAGTTTAACGTGAAGTTATCTCAGACTTTTGACGTCCTCTGCTGCCGTTTTGTTCCCTGGTCGGCTGCCATATTTTTCCCCTGGCGGACATGTGCAACTCTCAGCAGAGATAGAAAAGAAGACAATGTCTCACTTTGTAGTTTTTTTTTTTTTTTGCCGACAAGAGTCGACGGGTAAATTCATTATCAACAATTTTTTTGTCGACTATTGTTGACGTCGACTAATCGTTGCAGCCCTATAGAGAATAGGGCTGCAAGTGAAATAAGAGCCATTTAATAATTATGAGATGCATCATCCAATTAGTCAACTAGTCATTTTAATAGTCGATGACTAATCAACCATCAGAATAGTCATTAGATGCAGCCCTTATAGAGAAGGACACTAATCAGGAATATGATGGGAGAAACCATTAGGATGAAAGTCGGAGTTGGAATATTTAGGGAAAAAAAGATCTAGTTTGAAGCAGTAGACAAGGTGCATTGAGGTCATTAAAGCTGGTGTTGATGTGTTGGTGGTTTTCTAAGGAGATATATTAATGCTCCCCATAGAATGGATTGTAGATAGTACAAAAGAAGAATGTTACATGTATTATTATTATCATCAGTTATGATTACCGTTATAAGAGGAAAAATACGATTTATCTTTGTTAAACAAATGCTTTTTGAGACATAGTCTGATATGAGCCAATAAATAAAGTCACCTCTGACTACATCAAATTTTCAGGACTGTGCTGAAGAACAATGATTTACGGTCCAGGCAAGAGTTAACAGCTCATCTGACCAATCAGTGGCCGTCTCCTGATACCTTGGATGCCAATGCCGTTGCCTTGGATACGCTGCTGTACAGGAAGAACACAGGACAGTGGGAGGGGTATGTTTTATTATTATTATTTTCTTTTTTTTATTTGTTTTAAGGTTTTAAACACAGTTTATGAGCATATTTGCTCTGAGGCAAATTTGCTTTGATTCAGTCATTAACTTGTTCTGTCACTTGCTGCTCATAAGACTTGTTCACACACTGATTCTGCAACATTTTTAACTGCACTTTCCATGATATAAGGTTTAATTTCTCAGTCACAATTAATTAGTTCCCTCTTGAATCTGCTTCAGTAAGTACAAATGTGTCTGCTAATTTGTAAGTGATAAAAACATGTGTGTGCGCTTGTGTGTATGAGCCTCTCTGCAACAAGATAGTGATGCAGAGTAAAGCGAAAACCTTGTAGCTACATCTGCTGATTAAATCCTTCAACTGAACATTAAAATATAATCCATTAAAAGTTGTTGCCAATATATGTTCCTCTCTTGTGTCAACTATGCATGGGTGTGGGTGGTTCTTACTGTTTCTCTTTCCTCTTGATGCAGGAAGAGTTTCCAGAGCCTGGAGCAGCTGTCTGCAGACATGAGCCTGTCCCAGAGTTCTCTTGGACCATCACACACACTGGCTCTGGAAGCCAGGCCAACCAGCACACAGTGGCTTCATCAAGGCACGTCTCCTCCTGCTTGTAAGAACCAACAAGACCTCCACCCCTGACTCAGACATTAATCAGATGTATTGTTTCTTTCAGGTAAGGAGGAAACTCCATCATTAAGGGGTCTCTGTGGCTCCCTGACCTCAGTAGCCAGCTACAAGTCTCTGGCCAGCCTGAAGTCAAGCGAGTGTTTGGCCAGTCCTGCAACAGAGATCAGTAGTTCAGGTGTCACTCCTTCTTAGAAAATAAGGAGCTATAATTAGCTTTCCACCAGGATCAGACAACCCAGGAACTTTCTCAATGTAGGTGATGCTGATTTTCTTTTGTGTTTTGAATGTGAAGCCCAGAGCTTAAAGAGATGGGAGTTGTGCTTGCAAGCTGAGAATCTGGTGCATGTTGTTTGACCAGCTCCATCAGACGTGTTTTTGATGTAATGCCAACATGTGTATAAATTCTTTGTTTTTATCTGTGTGGCATCATTTCTTTCCTATCTTGGAAATGGTAGGAAATAATATACATTTGATGTATGAATTCTTACGTCACCTACGTGTTGCAAATATTTTGAAAGGTTACATTAAAGTACTGACTGTAGATCGGATCAGTTATTGCAGATTAACACATCACTGTTAACTGTTTCTGCTGTTACAAGATACTGTTGTTTTCTTCTGTTCTGCTGCAGCTGCTATTGATTTTAACACGTTTTCTTTCATTTATGATGCGTTTGTCTTTTCCAGTTTGTGGAAATTGTGCATTGTGCAATATTACATGGTTTTGTTCTCAGGTTAAAAAGAAAAAAACACCCTGCAACTCTGGGTTCCCTTTAATTATTAAAATGCAGTATTTTTTTTAATAGCTAGATCTCACTAAAACAGAGTGTAACACAATCATGTCATGGACCATCTGCTGGGGTTTTTCTGTACATGCTGGAGACCTGAGCTTTGCAGTAGACAAGGAAAGACATGACTTGGCTGGATTTTTCTTATGATGTGAAGTGCAAAGTGATGGTAAGAGAAGGATGACTGGTCATTAATTATGACACTCAGATGCATCATTCTCACAAAATTTCTAACAAAATGGCATCTACAATTACAGATAGCTGTTTTCTGCTTCTTACTGACCATTAGTGTTGGAAAAAATAAGAAAGAAAAAACAACAACCCAAATCCATCATTCTATGTGGGCTGAGTGATGCCCTTGGATCTGCTACATAAACAGGCTCTTAGTCATCCTCTATACAGTTACTCCTTCTATGCGCCTTTTATGGCAATAACAGATATTCTTAGAAGGACCTGCTGCTAATTTAATTTAGCAAAGCAATTTGATAATAATAAAAACTCTTAATTATTAAATTGCTTGGGGGCATCTTTGTTATTGTTACACACTCCCAACTTTACACCGTAATAATCCACATTTAATTACATGCCGCAGGTATTTTAAAAGTGAAAAAACTATTGTTTAATATCAGTCTTAAATAATTTCCATTTCTGGTGACTAGCGGTGTACATCAGCACTGAACTTCATCTTTCTCCAGCAGTCATTTGGACAGACAAAGAGTGTTTGTTTTATAGGATTTATTTGCCTTTTTATCATTTTATTTTAAATAAACTCCTCTTGGTATAACACAGAAGATTTGGGGCATTTAAGTTTCTTGTCAACAGTAATTACTGTGCAAATAAAGCTTGAAAAGTATTCTCATAAAGTCAACATGCATTGGTTTGTAACACTCTGCTGTTACTATACAAAGTTTTCTTTATCATTGCATTGTTAGGTTACTCAGTCTTTGAACACAACTGCTCAAATGTGGGAATCTTTTGTTTCAGGTGGATACACTGACTCTTGAGACACAAAGGCATAAAGTAATTTCACATTTCCACCTAAACGATTTCAGGCACAGTGCACATGATCCCAGAAAGACAGCCACATGTCAGAAATTCATATATGACCCCGAGTGTAGCTGCTATCTGCTGGCTGTCAAATATGTCTAACATGTAATCTTAACATTATTTAGATGAAAAACTAGATTTTATCAGTTGTGCGCACAGAAGCTATAGCAATGATCATAAAAGAATTTATAACTAAATCATAAACATTAAAATAAAAAGGTTTTAATATAAAATTTGATCATATATTTCAGTGCAGAAAAGGCTCAAATTATTTGTTATTTCACTCCTATTTCGCCTTCATTTTTGAATTTGGCTAAATAACTTTTTTTTCCCTCCAGGTGTGGTCTGTCAGTAGTTCTGATGTGTTTTTGGAGAGAGATCCATCATGCGTTGCTGCTCTGCAGCAGCCCAAGTGTTCTTTCCTGATTATGTTTTCGGAAAAAAGCCTTTCCAAACTCGTATGTGCTGATCATGATGGCACAGGCGGGGGCCACTTTGATCAGCCTGGGGAGGAAACCTGGCAGAGACATGCACAGACATACAGATTATGTAATTTTACACAGAAACTTCGATGATTAATGAAATATCAGATAAACACCGACCTGCAAACAGTCCACGAAAGCCGTCCTGTGCCACAATCCTGCTCATCACACTGAAAGTGGAGGATGACACCTGGCAAGACACTAACAAGACACACACCACTTAAATGTAAAGTGAACCACTGGTGGTTGCTGCAGTATCGAATAGTAGCTTGCAACCTTTGTATACTTATACTGTGTTAGTTTTAATGTTGAACATGGGATTAATATCCCAGGTGGAAAAAATAAAGTGTTCATAGTTGCAGAAATACAGTTTATTAGCACTTCTAGTTTGTAACCTATTAAATGAATAGCTTAAATTGTACAGTCCAACATCCATCAGTGAACACAGTGTTATGGTGTTCGTTCTAAATACATTGTGATGTGTGGGGATCAACAAACTCCAAGAATTAACTTCTGAGGCAACAGGAGCTAAGCAACAGAATAAGAAAAGATCAAGTTCTTCATCAACGCATTCCAGCAGAGACTTTATTCGCTTTTGCTGCTTTTTTTCTCTGTTCTGTCTGTAATGCAGAAAAATCCAGGGCCAATTTCCACTAAACTTGATGGAGATGTGAAGCATTGGCAAAGTGGAAGATTGTAATAATTTCATTAGTCGTTCATATTGGACTTGGTGTATGCTCTTTGATGTTACACGTTTTCCTTTTAAATGAGCCTACAGGTAATGATGTTTTACTCCTTGGACATATGATGCTCAGTGTTTGATTGCCTTGAAGATTCATGGAGCAAAACTCTCATGCCACACTGACAGTATCTCATTTGCAGTATATTTTGTCTCCTGATTGTTTTAAGGCTATATGAGGCTACATTGTATTTACAAGGAGTGAAGAGCTTAAATAAGCCTGATTTTACATGTGATTCTTCACTGCTCAGACCTCCACATTGGGGAAACAAAACAATCACTACAAAGTGCTCAACACAGAAGGACTGTTTCAGCAGGCTGCATACGAAAACAAAAACAAAAAGAGATGATGAAAGGAAAGGCGGTTTGAAGGAGGGGTGAAGATAGTTGTCTGTGCCCAGCTGAGGCAGCCATTACTCAGCTGAAGATAAAGCCTACAACACAATGCTTCCAGCAGTTTCATTCCAGTTTATTCAGGCCTTGACTCGTGTCCTTGATGAATGTCACATGACAGTCACAAGGCCTCTAAATGTGTGAATAAACCTCTTGAGTACCAGGAACTCCCCGCCAGCTAATCTCGGCCACAAAGGCCTGTTTGATAGGAGGAAAAAGAATCTATGGATATTTTTAATTAAATTCCCTGAAACAATGAGTTGTAATACTTACAGTATGTAAGTGAAACCTGTTTACACACATCTATTCATTTTAAATCATCTGTGAATTATGTGATAATTACAATTTTTTGCTTGTAGTTCCCCGAGCTCCACCTGCCTTCTCGTTTTAACAACGTCAAAGGGTAACGTCACAATGGATGCAATCTGAAAGATACAAAATATAAACAAATAGATTATTGTTGTATACTTCTGCTTTAAAATACTTTACATAAAATTATCTTAGCAGATTAATCAAAATCTTCATATTGATTAATGTGCTACAGGAAACTTACTGATCCTGACCCTGCTCCAGATATGAAGGTAATGGTAAATGTGGGCTCTGTGATGTTATACCATTCACACAGCCAGCTTTTGCCCCTCTCATAGTTGTACCAGTACATGGCAGAGAAGGGCACGTCTCGGAGCAACGTGGGCCCCAAACCCCTCCAGAGGGACAGCCAGCCTTCAGTTTCTACTGCAGAACGGATGCAGTCAGTAAGCTCCCGATATGACTGTTTCTGAGACTGAAGCTTAGTGCGGATCAGCTCCAGAGGGCTGATCACAGTCGCTGAACCCACTGAAACAAAGAGGAGGTGGTACAGAAATGACAGGTTAAAAAAACACATCCTCGTGCTGGACATGATGTTGGGGAGGAAAAAAATCAGAATACAGCAACAAAAAAGAATGTAAAACAACAGCATTAGTGGCAAAAAATAATAATTAAAAGCATTTTTTAGATTAATGGCAATGTTTAATTAAAAAGAAAAAAGAATATCTTAATTAAATTATAATTAACAGGCTTTGTATTAAAAATTGCTACCAGGAAATTAATAAAAGGGGAATGAGAGATAGTGACTAAAGGCCAAAATGTGTCTCAAATCTGCTTAATGAAATCTGGTGTTTAAAGTTTAATAAAGCCAAGGCCATAGGACAAAAGGTATGGGTGCTTGATATTGGAAATAAATCAGAAAATTAAATCCAGATCTTTAATAAAGTAATGCTAGATGTTAACTGCTGAAATAAACTCCCACTGACAGTGATGACTCAAAATATACCTTTTTTTTTTCCCTCAGAGCATTTTTGTTAAGTAGATCCATTCCAATCTACTGTATGCAAATAATGAAGAAAAACTTATGTTAGAGCTTCAAACAATATGAGCAGCCGAGTCTCTGATGAGGCAGCGGTCAGCTCACCTCTAGCAGTAGCTCCTGCTAGGAGGGGGGCCTCCTGAGCATGATCTCCCATCCTCACCCTCAATGCTGCACACAGTTGGTCATAACATGTGAAATAGATCACTGTGGCTGGAACTGCCATCACACTATGAAGACAACACAGATGGAGTTAAGGTAGGCAAAAGTTAAACAAAAAAGGCCCACAAACATCCTTAAACAAGTGCATTAGTCACAGCATAAAAGAGCTGGTCAATGATATTAACCAGCAATGAAATCAATGATATTTGCTCCATAACTTGTCTTTAAATTGAGGGTAGGTAACATATTGCACAATGATATAATAAAGAGAAAAAGAGACATGGAAGAGTACACACAGTGTTGGAGGCAGGCCGCTCCATAATGCTTTGATTCCTTCGCGGCGCACTATCTTGATGAAGGCATCCTGTAGATGTGTAGAATGAGGAGTCAGTGTGGGAGAAATGTTTGCCAGTTCGTGGTTTAATGTTATAATATGCCTTTGTAGTTTAGTTTATACATATTGGAATAGGTTGTATGAGCCACTGATATGACTTCAAATGTGACATGGAATTTATCTGTTTAACTTTAAACGTTAACCAAGTGGATGATTAAAGCATGTGTGAAATCTTACCAGGGTGCCACTGAAGTGACCAGGTGCTTTGTACCAGGCCTTTGAGTTACCATTTTCACAGACACATATGTGGTCCATAAGTCCATTGCAGAAGACAAAACATTTGCCTTAAAAGTATAGAGGAGAAAACAAACAAATAAAAAAAACACATATGTTATAGCACCATACTAAGCTTAAAACTGTGTGAAGATAATGTGTGAAGATAATGTATATTTTTATTCTTATTTTTATTATACACCTTTAGGGAAGGGACTTCTCTGTGCTTGCAGTCTGATCTTCACAACATCCAAAGGTGTGACTGAAAAGAATAACAGCATTAGCATCTGTGTAAAATATGGTCTTGCTTTACAAATCAGTTTCCTTTAATCTACAACTACTTCTTAGCAATAGCTTTCAACCGGTAGTATCAAGGAGTAGGCAATACACTGCGGACTGAGCGTTAAGTAAAGTCATCAGTCATGACAGATGTTGAGTTTCATTTTGGCTATCTCACCTAACAGAGATGTGATGATGGCTCCGGAACAGGACGCCGCCATCTGCTGGATGGGGGTTATGCCATCACTGTCAGGAGCAGAGCTTTGGCCACTCATACTGTCTTTACAAAACATATATTTAAACCATGACATAATACACAATTTAGTATACTAATACAATCTATACACCAACTTGCTTTTACCGATGATTCGTGATCTGGTTACTGTGCTGTTAGTATACCATGCTAAGCATTGAATGATCCATAGGCTCTTTGGCTAACCTTGGTTAGCTGATTAGCGTAGCTAACTTCCTACCTCCTAAAACTCCACAGCATCGACGACGTCTTTCTTGAACACAGTCATCCCCCTGAGGGGTTTTAGTTTCCTCTCAGATCGGTAGCACAGGCTGCCCTAACGGCTTTAATAGGGAAACATTGGCCAAACACGTGTCCATGTGCAAGAGGTCGTGTCTATGGTCGTAACCCAAACTAGCTTGCCTGTTTACACCTCAAACGTTGCATGATGACATAATGAAGTAGTTTCGCCTGAGCATATTCTTGTTTTTTTTATTTTCTTTTTAATTGTGGTTAAATAAAAATGCATACAATACACAAATCTATTTTAACAACGAATTAATGTGTTAATTTTATGTATATATAAATTAATATATCGAGTTATTTTTTACAGTTGAAAAGAATCACATCACGTTGTACGTTTACTCAATTCTGTGTTGCCAAATTCAGAAGGTTTTCCGTTAGATAATAACACCCTTACTTTAGAAGGTACGGAGGAGAGAACAAAGTCAAACACGCTGAATAGAAAGACTATGTCTATTTAAAAATAAACAGTTTGTGGAACTTGATAATTTATTGTTCCTGAATGCGATAGCAAAAAAATTGATTACGTGACCGGAAACTGTCAAACATGGCAACCCGCATTTTCTCCTCCAGCCGATTTAAAGCGGGAACGGAAACGTAGAAAGAAACAACGTTCTAAAAGTTTACAACGGCGTCTTTCAAAGTTGTTCAGGAGACGTTCAGGTAACAAACTTGCAAATACAGTAAAGGTGTTTAGGTTAGATTCACAAATTATATTATCGCAGAGGCTAACTGGTGGAACTGCCGAATATCCTCACAGAAAAAGATAGTAAACGTAAGTAAAGTTTACATAAAGACGGCTAAACACGATTTAAACAGCAAACACATCGTTTAACCTCAGTTAAAGTTACAATAGGCAGATATAGCCAATTAATTTAGTTTTTGTTACATTTTTTGCCTTGTTTATAAATAACTTTCTTTGTTTATACACAGAGAGCTGACGATAGTCTTATGGGGTAGACAAGAGGGCATGAAAGACGCTTCCTCATGATTGAAGAGAATAAAATGAAACCAAAACGCCATCAGAAGCATTCGGGACCAAACTTGCAAGGTACCGATGTTGCTGGCTGTCGTTTTTACCAACGTTAACATTATTCATGTTTTATAATTGCTTCTCCTAACACTCTAAAAGGTTTTTAGTGAATTGCTTAAATATACCTACGCCACTGAGATAAAGTATTTTATTAACCAAAACCTATTATTTTTGTCTATGACAATATGCAGAGTTTTATAAAGTAACTATAAAGATTGTGAAGAAATCTTCTACTCTTGTATAATGCATTAACATAATCTTAAAGTTATTTTAAATCTGGCTCTATCCAGTGCTTAGATTTTTGAGACAGACATCTAAACAGAATCAGACATTTTTAGTTAGATTTTGTCCAATATGCTTATTTGAAGTGCAAAATAATATTGATTCCATGGTAAATAATCTCTTTCCAACTGGAAATGTTATTGTTAACAGCTGTTGTTCATCAACACCACCAACTTCTAGTGTCAACTGCTTGTTTTAGTCTCAGTTTGAGATTTTAGCCATAGACATATTGCAGCGCTGGTTGACAGTGGGCTTGTGATCGAATAAAGACGATTTTGTCTCGTAAATGAAATTGAGAGTATGTTTTATTCTCCACGAAAAGTGTCTATGACAGCTTATTATGATTTCTGATATTTTGTTGCCACATTTTAGAAAAATACAAACACAAATCACAGTTTAGCTATAGAAAGCTGTGTTTTTATTTAACCTCTAAGATTATTTCACTCTTCACAGAGGAGCCTAATCTCCTACTCACATACACTCAGTTGTATCCGTTGGCAACAACCTTCCTTTCTCTGATTTTAGTGCAGGCTTTTCCTTTGAGACTTGTTAAATAATAAGTCTCCAAATGATAATAAATTTTTCTAAAACTTGAGTAGAGATCCTTTTAGAAATTAAGAGACTGGTCAATCAGTCACGTTTATTTTGGGGATCAGATTGCAAATATTTTCATAGCTATCAATATTTGCTTATCAAATTACAAAAATTACAAAATAGTACCCAGGCCAACAAAAATGCAGGAAAATTAATTTGAAAGTCTGGAAATGGTCTTTATACATAGTAAATTAATTTAACCAGTTTAACAGTTAATTCATGATGGGTTAGTTAATTGGCCTAACTGCTGAAATACTTAAGCAATGACATTGTAATGGACTTGTCTGTCACCTTCTTTTAACCTTTCTCAAACTGTAATAATTCTCTTTTTAGGAAAAAGTGTAAATACGGGTGAAAAAGCAACTGCGAGCCAGATAAAGCAAAGATCACTTTTGTCATCTCTAGTCAGACCTTTTGCTGGGAAAGTATTTTATTTGGACTTGCCTTCAAATAAATCAGCTGAGACGCTGGAGAGTGACATCAAAGAGCTGGGAGGGGTAAGGCAAATCACACTGGACCACATTTAAAGAAATTTTGGAAACTTAGTGTCTGTGGTTTATTTTCTTCCAGCTTTAGATATATAAGACTTATTAAAGTTAATTTAAAAGTCACTTTTTTCTGTGCAATATTGCCACTGTCAGTCCTGCTGATTTAATTTTTTGTTTTCTGTTCTGTATTAGGCAGCTTTATATTATACAATATAATTAAGTTCTTGAAAATTCAATATTATGTGATGATTGTCGAAAATCATTTTAACACTGTAACTTTTAGTATTAACACATTTGCTTTTTGTTGCAGTTTAACATAAGTGAACAAACAACAAAACATAACTTCTAGCAATACAGTACCGTCTCACAGGGTTGTGTGAAGTTGAGAATATGGTTATTTGTGGTGGGAAACTAAACATTGTTTGGAAACAGTAATAATAAAATCATCTCTGTCAGCCTTTAATTTAGAATCTATGTAATATAAGAAACCACAAACAAGATTACAAATCTGAAGACATATGAAATGCTATGTTCTGTTACTTGATAGTTTTTAGTGAGCTAAAATTAATTGGGACACATTTCACTTAGTTTTTGACTACTTGTATGCATATGTAGCTTTTCTCATGTTTAATTTGTTTTCCCCTGTTCTGTCACGTAGACTGTTGAGAAGTTCTTCAGTAAGGAAATTAGGTATCTGGTTTCAAACAAGCGGGAGGCGAAGTATGTGCATCGCCTCAGACAGGACTCTCCTGTCCCCAGCCCAGATTCTGGACAAAGTTCACCACGTCCTTGCTCAAACTCGCACTCTGCTGGTAACCATGTGGACAACAGGAAACACAAGTCCCAGGGCCAAGCAGATGCAGTAAGTTCAGATCTGCGTTTCATCAACCACAATGCACATACGGTTTTTAAAGGTTTTTGTCACTTCGTTGAGATTAGTTTTTTTTTTTTTCTTTTTTGTTATGAATGTAATACATTTTTTTTTCTTGCTGTTTTTACAGTTTGTCACAAGCCGAGGAAAGTCATTGGTGGAAAGAGTAGTGAAAGAGCAGGTTTGTTACATCAACACCAATGATAGTTTACTAAAGCCTGGTACACTGAGTTGCGTGACAGCATCGTCATGTGTGTGTTGTTCTGTGATAACATTTTTGGAGCACACCACACACAATACGATCAAAACTGATTTTTTTATCTTCACGTGTGAGGTCTCGACCAGATAAAAAATCTCATAAGATTAAAAAATTTTTTGTGTGTACCAGGCCCAAGGAGATTTAATAACCTTGATTTGTATGCTAATACTCATATTTTATTTTGCAAGGGGAGGATACAAGTGGACAGAATCCTGTCAAATGCGCTGGAATGGGGTGTTAAAATTCTCTACATAGATGGTAGGTTTCATAGTAATTTATTATTTCTCCATTGTCTTAGTATGATATTGTAATTTACTCTTCATTAAC
This sequence comes from Melanotaenia boesemani, assembly GCF_017639745.1. Classification (NCBI taxonomy): domain Eukaryota; kingdom Metazoa; phylum Chordata; class Actinopteri; order Atheriniformes; family Melanotaeniidae; genus Melanotaenia; species Melanotaenia boesemani. The sequence continues at coordinate 18,961,541 of NC_055687.1, read as the reverse complement.
ATTATTTTAATACCCACTGCAGATGTAATAGCATATGTTCAAAAGAAAAAGATTTCCAGCAGCAAGGTTTCAACGACTGCTGCTGCCAAAACAAAGGTAAGTGTACTAGTCAAACATTTTAAAATATGTTTTTGGGACGTTATCTTAAACTGATTTTATGTTTAATTGTTCAAATTTGCTTTTGAGATAAAAACAAACAAAAAAAAAAAACGTTTTATTTCGATCATTTTAACAGGTGAAAACTGATTCTGCAGCAAAACAAGGTTTTCAGAAAAGCAAAGGTAAAAATCTTTTCCATGACTAATTCTAATTTATTTTCTGCTGTCTTATTAACCAAACTTAAATTTAAGTTAGAATGTTGAATGCCGAATATTCCTGTATCAACATGTGGTGTTTGTTGCAGGAGGGCGGATCAGCAAACCGTTCGTCAAGGTTGAGGATTCAAGCCGGTAAGAGACAGTAAATCAAAAGAACCTGACATTCATTCATGTACGGTCTTAAAAGTGTTGACAAATAAACGGTCTTGTCTCTTGCCAGGCATTACCGTCCACTTTACCTCACAATGCCAAACATGCCTGAGTTCAACCTGAGTACCATTGCTCCTTGTAGTCCATTCTATCTTGAGGACAAAGGTCATCCTGGAGCTAAACAACTGGGACATAGGTATTGTGCTTCATCACTCATTTTGTCTTTAAGTGTAATATACTTTGCTTTAACTGGTCGTCAGCGATCACTGTGTGCTTTAACTTGATGCTTTTTAAATAGCTCATGTCCCTTTAACTTTGAGTATCTTTAAATAAAAACGTAATTCTGCACTAGCCAATTTAATTTCTTCACTTTAACCACATTAATATTCAGTCCGATTAAAATTTGTGCTTAACCTTTACAAATTGAGATGGCATTGTTTAGACCATTCAAAGTCTAAACTGAGTGAAAAGTTTCTCATGAACCTCATCTGGTAACAGAGGTGCAAAAGCTTCAGCCAGTGAGGAGAAAGCTCAGGGTCGAAAGAAGAACAGAGACAAGAAACGAGGCGGTTACTGCGAATGCTGCATGATCAAGTATGACAAACTCACAATGGTAAGTGTTCAACTTGTTAATGTAAAACTGCCATGCAAAAACATCCTGCTTGCTATAAATTCTGCTGTTTTTAAGTCACTGAACTTCATTTTTTTTAATTATTATACAGAGGAAGCATTTTCTTTAAAAAAAAAAAAATCTTTTAGACTGTATTTATAACCTGAATTTAGCCTCTCTTTTATTTCTTGTAAGACATACAAGAGCAACTCAAGAAATGTGCGTGTATTAATTCAGTAAAGAAAAAAATCAGTTTTTCTTTAGTCCTATGCGAGTCCTCTTTGTCCACATGATCTGTTGTATTTACTTATTTATATTAAATATTAACACATTTAAAGTAAAATATATATATATATATATATTATATATTATATATTATATATAGTGAAAAATGGATGTTTTTTTAAATGTTTTTACACTGCTACACCCATAAAATAAAGAGTTGGTTCAATTCTCCCCCATTAACAGTAATACTTAATTTTAAAATTGTAGTTGGTCACCACCTCCCATAGGACAAGCCTATAACTACGAGAGTGTAGTTGAATCTATAATGTAGTTTAAGTGATAGTAAGCTTATCTATAATTGTGACCCGACAGTTTGAGGAAATGTGCTGTTGTGGTTAGTCTAATCAAGAAGACAGAGCTCACTGTCAGTCTCTTCTTCCCTTTTAGATTAAATAAATGGTCTTTAATAGTGAACAGTTAATGTGACCGGAGGGGTAAAAAATATTTTGTGTGTTTAGGTGCTTGTGCCGTAGAGATAATTGTGCACTCGGTGGCCTTCACAAGACAGCTGTAGTTATCAATTATTTAACTAAGTAATTTTTGTTCAGCATCTGCAGAGTGAACGTCACAAGGCTTTCTCTAAGACTGGTGAATACGATGTGGTGGACAGACTGATTTCAACCCTGCACTGTAATTTCATCACCATCAATACTGAAGTCAATAGGTAATTTTTCCTTTCAGACTATAATCTAAACATTAAGCAAGACAAATAATTTATTTAAAGCTACTTCCACTTAGCAAATGTTCTGTCTGTTTTTACAGCTGTTCATTCCACTGATTTTTCTTTCTTTCCCACTAGACCAAAATGCAGTGTTTCCTCTGTTCTTGTTGCTCCTGGACCATGTAAGAAAACTGACCCAAGCTGCACAGGGAAGCTTGATTGCTCACAGACTGTTCAAGTAGAGGATCACAAGACTGCTACAGATGGATCTGAGGGATCATATTTAGGACAAAAAATAAAAATTGGATCAATTTTCAATACTGATCCACTGATTCAAGTAAAGGGAGACTGGAGGAACTGTTTTACTTACTTGGATAGATTTAAGCATAAGCCTCGTGTTTGTAAACAAACACACAAGCAAAATTTTTTGACTTCTTCCACACAAAATGCTGAGCATGCTCAGCTTCATCGGTTGAAGTCAGAAACGGCACCTTCCCGAGGTGAATTTCTGCCCACATTTCCCCCCAAAGGCACCCAGCTCAAACTGGTACGCCAGGTGGCTTTTCAAGACACAAACTGCTCAACCTCTTACAGCACAAACATACAGAGTGAAGAATCTGCAAAAAACATCAGTTGTACAACACATTTACATGAAGGGAGCAGTAAGAGTGCATTACTGTTTGATGCTGTCCAAGAGAGAAATGCATTTTCTGAGAAGCTGCCTGAAAAAGAAGAAGCAAGTCTTCCTTCACAAAGCTTCTCTCCAGACAGGAAAATCTGGAGGAAAATCAGAGTTTATAAGCACAAAAGACGGAAAGTAGACAGAAACATGGAGCATGTAAAGCAAAGTGTCCCAGACGCCACACTGAAACTGTGGGAACTTTTCCAGTCCAGCGACGACATGGATGCTGAGTTTCATGGATTTGCAGACTGAGAGAGAACACATGAGCTAAATGGATAAACTGGACTTTCTGAACCATTATGCAGAGTTATTATTTATAAATGTGTATGTGTGTGTGTGTGTGTGTGTGTGTGTGTGTGTGATATATTTAACTCATTCAAACCCAAAGCACACTTTAATAATGAAATGAGAACCTAAGCAGTGTTTTCAGAACAGCCTCCTAAAAGCCAATAGTTCCTGCAAAGTAAGATGAAATTGCCTTTGGTTTTTTAAACGTTATTTCCCAGCTTCTAAAATGATTAAAATAATATTCTAAATTTTTAATTTTGCTGTTACATTTATCAACGCTGACAATCTGTAAATATGTTGAAAAGTATGATCTGCACATGTGTGAAAGCACTCAAACCTTACTAGCTTTGAAAGTTGGACATGCACATACAGTTTTAGGTCTGAATGGGTTAAATAAGTGAAAAGACATCTTTTGTTTGATTGAAAGCACGTCTGATGAATGGCAAATGCTTTTGTGATTTAACAATTTCTTCATAACAGTATAAAATGAAAATTTAAGATGCTACATATTGCATGTCAACAGTGGAAATTAAATCTATGTTGACATGGACATTTTGTACACTGTGCACATATATGTTGATTCGATATTTTGATTTTAACTGAACTTTATATTAAAGTGGACTAGAAATTGAACAATTTCTTTGAAAGGGAACACTTCCCCAACAGTGAAATCTGATTCATGTGAACTTGAATTTTTATTTTTTCAATCTGAAGGCATAAAGATCCATCTGCAGCTTATCTAGTCATCTTTTATCTTCTCCTTTCTGCTTGACTTACGTTGAATAAAGGATATTAACTAGATCTAATGGCTGAGATCTTAGAAGCTATAGGATTGCATCAGTATTAAAAAAAAAGAAAAAAAAAAAAGAAAAAGATATTATGCAGCTGGTACGTATTGCAAAAATAAATGTCTGTCTATGAAACACTAAGTAGGAAAGTGACCTGGAGGCTGGATGTGTGGTATTTGACCTCATGTATCTGCCTAAGCATGTTTTTTATGACCTGCACTCTCATTTTGTTTTCTGGTGCATTAGCTCAGCTTTTCCCTTCATTTAGTGCATAAGTGCTGTACCATTGTTCACCCCCACTACTCTAATGGATTTGCAGGACCACATGGGACTGTCTGTGCCACAGAAATGAAGAAAATCAGCGTTGGTATATATGTTATGTGGTAAAATCCCAGAAATATAGCTAATTAAAAAGATAACTCACTCTGAATCCAGACATTGAAATGCTGCTCTGTAACTGCACCTTCCTCGCACATATACCTGCCCAAGGTAAGCTCATGTATATGCCATTACTAGCTCTAGTTTTTGTAAGGTTTGTCTTAAGACCTTGCAAGATACATTTGGTGCTCTAAATAATATTTCAAGTAAGTGAACACCATTGCAAGTGTTCCTCACCCTTATTGAATTGGGTGTAAAATCCACTCTTTTAATCTTTATTTTCTAAATAAATGAAAATGTAGTGTCTAAAATGTGCAGAAATTTGGGCATTTAAAATGTAATATATTTAAAGTATGTATGTATATGTGTGTTTTCATACAGTACACCAGTGTTATGATTTCAGCTTGTACACACAACCAAGCAAGATGCTGTAAACTAAAACAGGCGCTTCATGTTGGACTTTATGTTTTACCCCCCTGCTTTAGATCTCAAATGGATACAGTCTGTGCCACTGGCATTAAGAAAACCAAGTGCTTTGATTTTCTCTGAGGTGCATATAAAAGGGTAAAGCACTGCTGAAAGCTCACATGCAATGATTGGACAAAACATTCAATCCACATTTCAACTGCTCTGACCCATTTGAGCATGGATGTGGGATCTCAAAGTGTAGGAGCTGGAACAACTCATTGCTATGTTTCTTAAGCTGTAGCTCAGCACTATTTGCCTTCTTAGGGAAATAGGGTGTGTACTTCACCAAAGTTTTGGTGGTATGTGAGATAAAAATCCACACAATGACCTAAAGTGTTTTATATTACATTGTAACAAGATATTCAGTAATATCAAGCTCAGTGGTTTTGATGTTGGAACTGATCACTGTTGTCGTTTTATAAAGCATGACACTAAAACAGAAAAAAAAAATGTTCACCATAATATTATTTTGAATTAAACTAACCTTAAATATATTAAATTGCATCAGAAACTCAAATTTTTAGTTGGTCCAACAAAATTTGAAGGTTTTATACTTTGAGTTAATAAACTTATGGTGGCACAACACAAAAGACTCAGTGGAAGTCAGGCCAACTATCCATGCTGCTCAAAAGAACAAAGTTTACTAACGCTTAAACGGATTTCGACAGATTTGTAAACAAATGAGGAAAAATATGCTTTTTGTGTCAATAGAAAAGTCTCGGATCTTTAAGTTTAGCCCATGAAAAGGGGAGCAAAAACAAAAATGTTGCGTTAGTTGCGTCAATATTTTTGTTTAGTGTATTAAAGAAGCCACAGCACTTTGTTAATCTCTACAGCTTGTCATTTTTTTCCTTCATTTTATTTGGTAGAGATTTGGCGTTTTGAGAGATGATGGAGTGACTCATAATAAATACAGACAGAAGTGTGCAGGAATGGCGCTCCTGCAGTAATTTAATCTGGATGAGCTTTTCTGTCGGTCCAGTCGGCGTAAGGCCCGCAGTTTTTCTCCATCCTTCCTCCGCTCATCTTTATGCATTAGGCGTTTCTGCATCGAGCTACTGAACATTGATGTGTTTTTAGGAGGTGTCCCCACTCCTCCCTCCCTCCCTCCCTCCCTGTCTCTCTCCTCCCCGCGCCTCCTCCTTGCCGCCGATCCAGTCTCGGTGCGCTCAGACGCGCTCGGCGTTCAGACTCGTAAGGATCCCGATGGCCCCTCAACACCGGGATCGCGCTAACCAGACGATCTGCCCAAGCTTGATGCTTCCCTAGCAAAGGCAGGACCACGACATCCCCCTCCTGGAATACCGCATTGTTTCTAAATATCCAGCCAGAGAGAGAAAGGTGATGATGCCGATAATGAGCTCGCGATGGTGGATTTCCCTTTTGTGCGTCTATGCACTGATGCACGTCGGTCACCAGAGCAGCCCTGATCCCCAGAATGGTAACCAATACTGTTTTGGATTTACGTGTATTATTTTGCGCTAATACAGCATTAACTCCTCACCAATAGGCCTGTGTTGATTTATTTTACCAGCCTCTGTTGCTTTATGAGCAACATCTAAAATATGCATGCAGCCTATAGCTAGATGTTTCATGTTATCAAAGGAAATGGAAGCGATCGACATTTCAGATGGCAATGTTTTCAGTGAATGTGTTTCCGCACGCGGCTAATCAAATCGGTGTTTTTACTTTCAGGAGACGCCTTGTCGAGCCTGAAGGCTCTCCGTGATGCGGGCAGGTTTGTGGGGAAGGAGGACACGGTGCCTCTTCGCCTGCTCTACAGCAGGCACAATCTCAGCCAGATCACACATGATGAGCTCAGCACCAGAGTTAAGGCCAGCCTCGACTCCACGCAGGTAGGTGCACGGCGTTTCCATGCCAGGATGGAAAGAGGAGTGTCTGCATGGAGGATGAGCTGGAAAGATGTATCTCTGTTAACAGCTTGCGCATCTTTCATCTAGACTATCTCCTCCCCTGCTTATGTTCAGAGAGTGAATTAAAAATAGTAAATGAAAAGCAAAACAGAACACTGAAACATTTAGATAGAAGCAGGTCGCACTAATTACACCGGGTGCAGGTGCTATATGGGTCATTACTGCTTTCTCAACCAAATTAGAAAATATAAACAAGTTGTTCTGGATGTAAGTCTTTTATGATGTGCATCTTAAAGGACATTTTGTAGTTGCAGTTTTCACTGAGTGCACTGATACAGATTTACAAGGTATAGTGGTCAAATCAGGACAATCAATAATGTGATGATCACTTTCACTCAGCATTTTTTATAAACCACTTTCCTGAATGAGTGTCCAGAAGCTAGAAGCTAGAAGCCTTATTGATTTGCTTTGTTCATTGTCAGCGATTTTTAGCTTATATACATACCACTACATACCAACTATTATTGGTGTTTGATAACTTAAAGAAATTACAGTGAAAAAAAAAGAAATTAATGATACACTTGTTTTGTTAGAAACAGAATCAGCATAGTTTCTCCACCAGAGGGCACTGAAAACAATTTTTAACAGTAAAATAAAATGACATAATCAACAGTAATAATCAATTTAAGGTGTCATTATTTAAGCATACGTATTTTTGTATTCAAAAAATTATTTAACTCATACACTTTTCCCCAGTAAAACACAATCCTCAGGCTTTGCTAACTCAATGTTTGAATATTTACACAAATTATCTGGAGGCTATGTGTTCTGAAAAGGGTCAGATTAGCCAAAGTCAGTGATAAATTTGTAAAGGTTGTAAATGTAGATCCTCACTTTAACTGACTTAATGTTACTATGTGCTGGACTCTGGTTGTTTGGATGCCAGTGTCTAGCTGGATATAGTAAAGTTGGCTAAGCATGGGATGAGCTGTATTTTGGGCATGATCAACCACAAAATCGGTCATATAGCAATGCAATGTAGAAAGCTCTTGGTAATAATCCCACTGGAGACACGCGATTGTGCCTTTGATGAGCGATACAGTGCAATCATGAAATCAGTAGAACTGTTTACTGAGTCAGTTTGGTGAGGCAACATGTTTGCTGGGTGCAGTTCAAGAGATGAGTCAATTAACATGGTTCAAACTGGTCATGCGTTTTTAATTTGGCTTGTGTAGGTTAGCTTATTCAGGGTTCAGACAGTGGAGAGAGCTACAGATGGTAGCAGGCAGGGAGGTTTTAACCCTTTGTGGTTCCCACACCTAAGACACAGATGCAGCCCTATGGGTAAACAAGCTAACAGGAGCCATCTGCCATCACGGATTATTTCGGTATACTTTTTTTGATGCTGATACAAATTTCATTCCAGGTTTCTTACACAGACTTGCTTTGAACTCTGTTTTAAAAGCAGGAGACTTATTTCTACAGAACAACAAAGCACTTTCCTTCTCAGATTTGTGTTCAGATGATGTTGAAAATTACCTAAGCCCTTTATTTTCATGAACCACGCTTTTGTCTTCTGGTTATTAAGATTAGCATACAATTCTAGAGTTTCTAGTCAGGAGAAATGCTTATATGTATACTTGTATATCCTTTAATGGGCTGAAAACAAATCATAAAAGAAGATATATTTTTACTTATGATATATTATTGTAATTGTATACATGAAGTCATGATTTATTGCAGCACTCTCAGTAGCATTGCAGCTCTTGTCTGTTTCACTCCTTACCAAATTGTTTTATGCCATCTCATAGCTTTAAAAGATCTGCATTGAGGCAGTTATTACAACCTCAGGGTTCAAAAAGAGCTATAAAATGTACATAGCAAGTGAAGAAGCAATCAAGGATAGGCGGGGTAGGAGAGATGCGATGGCGACTTTGATTTGATATGTGTTCCAAGTCGTCTGTTCTCCAGAGAGCTGAAACTTGTGATGTCACTTGGACAAAGTTTGATCAGTTATTGGCTGTTTTTAGATTAATGGCCTAAAAACAAATCTGTCAAATAGTTCTTAAAATGTGTGACACGCAGGAAGGTATTTATAGGCTTGTGTCGCATCGCCTATTTTCAGTCTCAAATTCAAACACAAGTGAATGAGCAGTGGGAAGTTCAGTGAGCTATGCATGTTGTTTTGGTGGAAAAGCAAACACTTAAAGTGGAGTCATTCTGAGTATGAGTGTGTTGTTTGGCATGCGTCCCTGCCTGCCTCTCTGCACAGAGGATTGATTGCACTTACAGTCATACTCAGACAGTCATGAGTGGAAAGTTAGGTCCGCAAAAGTCAGAAATCAATGAAGAAGAGTCAGTGGTGATTTCTTAGTATTGGCCCGGCTCTGTCCAGATGGGATGTGCTTTCATTAAGCACTATTACTGGTACCTCCTCCCATCATGGATCCAATCTGCCAGATTAGATTTCATCACAAGTGTTGGATTGCCATTTGTACAGGCTCACACTGACACTCATGCACTCTCTTTTCTACTCATATATGCATTGACCAAGCAGAGGCACACTTCAGCAAACAATAGTCTGTGGTCACTGGGGACATTGTTGGACTGAGGTCATCCTTGGGTGAGCAGAGGGGCACTTCCTGAAATGGAGAGGGAAAAAAAGAAAGAAAAAACACCCCTCCTCCCCTATTATTCAGACTCCGATCTATAATAAAGGTAGCCCGTGGGCCGAGCTGAAGGGGGAGGGGTGAGTTGTGTTTAAGGTCAGAGTGTCCTGGACCTGCTGGAATTATAGTTGGAAGTTCTCATTGACCCCAAAGGTTGTGTATTGAAGCCCATACCATATGTGGCCAACACTTTGAATAAATCAGACCCTGCTCCATCCGTGAATAGAGCAGAAAGAAAATTATTATTTCTGTGTTTGGGTGCATACGTAATGGCTGACAGAGAACCTGATAACTCAAAAAAGTAACTGATTCAGCTTCAGTTTGGACATTTCTGAGAATAATAAACTATAGTAATAATTTAATGAACTTCACTGTTGTAACTTTTTGACGGACAACTCAAGTGTCACACTCGTATCCTTTGCAGAGATTCACCTTCAGATAAGGAAAACTAACCTTGATGACTTAATAGAAAGTCTCATTCTTAAACTGATTTATGCTGAAAATGAACATGTAGCCATTTATCACTGTAAATGAAAAGTGACCTATGGGAATGCAAATGAACTAAGCCATGAATATGATTCTGACTACTTTCAGACAGATCTCGAGACTAGGATCTCGCGTGGTTATTGGTGGGATAGGCTGCAGTCCCCTCACAGCGCTGCACTAGAATAATGTGTTATAGAAAATGGATGGGTGGATACTTCCAGTAAGAGTAAATAACTTGTGTTCTGTGAATTTTTAGGTGGACCACGTGGCCCAGGCAAGCTTTCAAGTTGATGCTTTTGGAAGCCAGTTCATTTTGGATGTGGAACTGAATCAGTGAGTATCAATCTGTTTGTGTGTTAATGTTTGTAGCTGGCTACCTGGCTGTCTCCATCTATTGATATCTCTATCTTTGTGGGTTAATGTTTTATTTTCTCTTGCATATTGTCATGGCTAGCTGATAGCTACAGTATTATTTGTGAGTGAAAGTAGCTCAATTTTCCCTGAAATTATGATGACTTTAATGTTGGCTTTTTTAAAAAACAACAACAGGAGTCATACGTCATTATAACTGGCACACATACAGTCTTTAAGTTGAAATTCACTTAATGTTTGCATTCAGCTTGAATCCCTAAAGCTCAATATTTCACATGAAACTAATACTTTGCTTAGCCTTTTGGTTGAGTTAGTCATTGTTGTGAAACAGGACTGAAGCCATATTTTCCTGCTCCCCGTAGTGCCTTTTATTGCCTGTTTTTGGAAATGCATAGAGCGCATAAATAACTGCTGTCAGTGTGTGCCATAGCAGGCTGTTGTATGGTGAATGACCGCGCTGTATATGTGCCTATGCTGAAGTGTATTTGTATGTCTGCGGCAGGTCATTTATTGTGTATTTGAGTGTGTGTGTGATTTAGAGGTTCCATCATAATAGGAAGTGATTTATGGTAAAGGCTGAAATGCTGCCCTGTCAGACACTGATATTGATCACATCTGTGCTGATGGAAAGTGAGCTGCTCTCGCTCCATAGTTCCTCTGTCTCTCTCACTCTTATTCTCTCTTTGCCTCCACCTTTTTTACTTTTTTTTCAGATAGACCTCTTTTTGTCTACTGTTTCTTTCTGTCCCTCTTTCCTGTCTCACTTAAACCAGTAAAACTGGAATGTGTGAACTGGGCACACACGTACAGTGACACTCTGCTTGCTTATCACAGTAGAAATCACTCCTCTGCTGAGTAAAATGTTACATCACAGGAGTTTCCTGGTCAGGAGTATGGGGTTTTGTAAAGCCTGCCCCTCACAACATGATGCATTGTCTAGTCCTGGATATGAATGTTTCACACGTACATATACATGTGTGCAGAAGCTGTAGCACATGCACAGACGTGCATCAGTGCTTGGCTGAACTAATAAAGGTGAAGTGATTATTCATCTGTGACACACTGGGTGGTTACTGCTACATCATCCCAACTGGGTGTGCTGGAGAAATGTTTGAACTGAAAGAAAACACAAATACAAATAATAATAATAAACATATTTATGATTTTCTTAACTTAAATATGATTTGAGCAGAACATCACTTCTAAAAATCTCTTTCCAAGCCGTGATTAATGGTCCTGTAGTGATATTGCATTTTGGGAATCATCTGTGTTGAAGTCTGGGGTGAATTTGCACAATCTAATTTATATGAGCAGTATACCTGGAATAATCATTATGGTCAGTATTTTAGGGATATGTCAAGACAGGTGCCATTAGTTTATAATGATTTTAGATAAATATTAAAAGTGCGTAAATTAGAAAAAGGAAACCTGAAAGAATGTTTCAGCATATTTCTTTTTTATACTGTTTCTTTTTAAGCTCAGCATTTTCTGTGAATCAAACGTAAGTAAGTGCACAGTAGTGATCTTAAGCACATTTTTAAATGAGGCTGGCAGTGAGCCGTGAATACATAAGAGTGAATTAGCCTCCAAGCAAACAGCCAGACAGCCAGACAACTCTCATTAAGAATAAAAGACAGAGATTAATGTAGTTTAACATTTTGCTGTGCGACTTTTATCAGATTCTCTCCCCCTAAAAATCCAGATATGGTGTTTAGAACAGAAGTGATTTGTTACTATCAATTAACTAATAGAATGGAAATAATGATTTAGATAACTGATTCCTAAACAACCCTTTGTGAGTAAAGCTTTTCAGGTGGCAGTTAATCTGATTTATGTTTGTAAATGGTAAATTGGTCCATATTTATATAGCGCTTTACTGTACCTGGGATGATACCCAAAGCGCTTTACATTATACATCACATTCACCCATTCACACACACATTCACACACTGATGGCAGAAGCTGCCATGCAAGGTGCTCAACCACGACCTATCAGGAGCAAGTAGGGGTTCGGTGTCTTGTCCAAGGACACCTCAACATGAACTCGACTTGGCCGAGGATCGAACCGGCAATCCTCGGGTTACAAGACGACCGCTCTACATTGTTGAGCCACGTCGTGAGCTCTCAATGTTTTACACAATTTATTTGGTAATATAGAATACCATGTTGTTAGTTCTGTGATTTATTTATGCTCATTTTTATATTTATATTTATGATCATTTAATTGGCACTGCATCTGTTTTGAAAGTTTTGAACTATGTGCTTTGATGAACTTTTTCCAGTAAATCTCATTCAGTATTCTGGTTTTTAATGGTGGTGTACGTTTGTGGATTTTTACATTTCATTTTGTACTTTTGGGATAAACTTGATTAATTTGCTTGTTACTAAGTGAAGCGACTGATTTAATTTATTTTTTAAGTGCAGTTATGTGTTCTTACTTTTGTGGGGTGTTTTTGTGTCTGAACCTGACATTTGTCTTCCTGCTGCTCGTCTCTCCTCTCTCCTGTCTGTCCTCCTCTTCTACACTCCAAGGTGAACTGATCCCAGTTACAGTGAATTTGTTTACAGATAGTTTTTATTCCAGACAGAATGATCCCAGCTGATGGAGTTGTGTGGGTGCATTAGTGGGAGGCGTTTTAGCTCAATGAGCCAACACTGCTTTTTGGCTCCCAGTAACTAAAACTGATTCTCCAGTGGTCAATGACTGGCTCTGTAGCTGCATTTTTGTGTGTTCGATTGGCCATTGGCAAATGAGAGAGATGTGTTTTGCAGTTTTCTTTTTGAGCAAGTTCTCAGGTGCTACATTATGTATTTTTATCATAATTTTTCCCTCCTTCCTAGAGGTAGTGATTACCCTTACACTGTGAATAATGCATGTGTAGGCGTTTTGTTAGGAAGTCATATGGCAGACTGTTATATATATAGTTTTCTTGCTTTCAGTTGTTAAGATGTGCCAGTCAGTTATTTTGGTTCAGCTTACAATAATATTGGATAGATGGCCAGAAACTCTTTGTGCAGACATTCATGGTTTACTAATGTAGGTTCCTTTCACTGGTGGTCCCCTGACTTTTTGCTCACCAAATACCTGAGAAGATAATTATGTTTCCACTAATTACAGCTGTTTTTTGAGCTGAGTACCACTCTAGTCTTAAAAAAAAAAAAAAAAAAAAAAATCTATAACATTTTACTTGAAATGGGACAAGCGTCGGTGTATAAATGAGAGCTGCATTCCAGTTAGAGAAACTTCTGCTTCTGTGCATAGTCTACAACTAACTAGCATGCATGGGTGCAGGAGTGTAATGCAGCCCTAAATAAAAGAAGAGACGAGGACGATTTAATTTAATTTTTTTTTTTTTAACGTATAATTATACCACCATCATCACAATATTCAACAATGACATTGGATATTGCATGGGTGCATCTTAATATTGTGCAGCCTTGCAAAGGCTGCTTTGTCCTGTTCGGCAGGGTTCACATGACATAAGTGGAATTATAAGCCATAAACAATAAAATGTGTGAGCCATAGACAAGAATAGCTTTTAGAACTCTAACCTTGTATGTTGTACTATGTAGACCTGAACATGAATTCGGACCGTAGCTATGTGCTTTTAACACCTAATCATAATTATTCATGATGGTAGCATTATCTTAAAGTAAGGATCTGCAAATGGGTGGTAAGTAAAATCAGTGCAATTACTGAAAAGTGAGCAGGATAAGTCTTGAACTATCAATCTTATGCATAATGGTCATTGGATTGGTGCTTTCCATCCATCGTGGTATTGAAAGTATGGAGACTTTTGAGCATTACATGACAGCAGGCTCTAATTGGGAAACAGTGGTTGATGTTTTACTTTTCTCTTTTTCCACATATATGATCACATAATGTGTTTTCAGAGCTGGTTACTTTCTCCACTCCTATTGACACATCCACCCAATATTGATCTTCATTCTTTTCAGGATTATTATACCTATCCCACTGTACACTGGCCAATAAAGTTGAGAAGTTACCCTTCCATCACAATATTTGTACCAAGACGTTGTGTTTTGACAATAGATTTATTTCTCATGTTTTGGCATTAATTAGGTATATAATGTTATACTGTAGTTGCTTTCATTAGTAACAAGTTGTACTGATACAATCCACCCATCTGAAGAGTGAACGTCTAAAAGGATGAAGTGAAGGAGTTGAGAGGTCATGGGGTCTTTATGCTCCCTCACGCTCTTTGTCTTCCTCAACTCCTCTACCTCAGCCACTGAAAGCAATTTGCCATTCATGGAACAAGAGTGAACTGAAAATGGGCTCATGCTTGGGAGGGGGTCGCCTCTTTTTTAAAATCATCCACACCTCCAGCACACGTACACACACACACACACACGTCACCACCCTTGATGGCCCAACACCCACCCCTTTATCCCACCCCTCCCACCTGCTCTAGCTTGAATAATAGATGTTGCTGTAACATTAAAAAAAAAAAAAAAAAGCTCATGTTTGTGTATCATGGCTTTGGTGCCTTGTTCGTTGTGTGTGAAGAATGGAAAATGTTTGACCTGTGTATATGTACAGTGGTACTTATTAGATTAAACAGCATTATATTTGGTGCAGTGATAAGATTTTAATAAAACAAGTTAGCATTTTCACAACACCTAAATCAGCTGAACAGACAGCAATGTGGCTTTGACATGGTTTGTCACAGTAATTACATAATTATATGATCCAGATTATTGAGGATGAGTGTTGTATGGTGTCTGGATACTTTCCATTTTAAACAAAATCATCCTTACTGTCAGATTATTTCAAATACAGCATTGCTGGATAGACATTGCTTGACAGTACAGAAGGAGCGAGATCCAAAACATACAGAGACAGAAATCCAGGTGCTTTTGGAGGTAAAAAGGTGAAATTACCAAATTTTAGCTTACTCTGAACAAGCTGAGCATCAGTGTTGAGAACTGTCTACCAGTTTTGCTACTTCTTTTCTTGTTTAAGGTTCTTGAAAGAACTCTTTACAAACAAGTCAGACTTCTTCTTGCTGAACATCCTCCCAGATCCAGATCAGACTGGCCTTAGAGTAAAGGTGTCTCAGTGGCTGTCCACTGAGACACCTTTACTGTATGTGACAGAGACTCTAAAGGCAGCTATAGCAGCAGCACAGTGACATAATAAATCACATCTTATTATCCATGCATTTTGAGACAGGGATCTCAAGAGGGTACAATTTTGTTTTGAATCCTAGCTGGGCTCTTTGAAAGTGGCATCACACGGAAAAACAGTATTAATCTATCGCCATTCTTCTGGGGGCATCCCAAGGCTCAGTATTGGGACCTCAAATATGTCCAAAAAGCACCACCTCCTTTGGCCCTGACATCCACACTCATGGCTTATCTTATAATTTCTTTGCAGATGATACTGAGCCATACCTACGTACCCATCACTCCTGCCAGATGACCCCATACTGTAGTTTCAGCACAAATCTCAGTCTGTCTGTGACATATCCACATTGTTGAAGGAATGCTGACTTCAGCTAAACCTGTCTAAGAATGACATATTAGTCCTCACAGCCAATCAGTCCAGCCAAAACAATAACTTTAAAACTGACTGTTCAACTACCTAACCAACAAAGATGGAAGGGATCATCTCCAACCTCAACCATATAGACCTTTTCTCCTTCTCAATCACTGAGTTCTTCTAAGAAACTCTAAAAGACTCATCTCTTCCACAAACTCCTTCTGAGAACACCCAAACATGGGTAATCAAGTCTCATTTGCACTGCTGTGTCTGTTCAACATATACTCTGTCATATATAGACCACGGTTTCTTAATGCATTAAAGCTTGGGTGTTGTTTCCTCACTTGTATATTGCTTTGAATAGAAGTTTCAGCTAAATTAAATATTCCCCAATGGCTGACTCAATCTCTTCTTATGGATCTTTCTTGCTAATTACAAAACAATAAAACAAGAGACTGAAAATCAAAACTTCATATGTTTATTTGACAAACTACAATAGAGCTTTCCTCCAATTTAGAAGCTCATATTCATTACTTAATAGTAACTGAATATGGGATGATTAACAGATTTAACAGAGGGCTTTTGAGTGCATGAGGAAAACTAGATGGAAAGCTAAGATGATAATCATGTCAGTGAGTGTGTGTTCTTATGTGTCTTATATGTATGACAATGTGTGAGTGTAGACAGAGAGAAGAGCAGGTGGGCAGGTCCAACTGGGACTTTAGAGTTTTATAATCTCTCGAATGTTATGAAATAAGCTGCAGCAGGAGTAAGAGAAAAGGGCTCCTCTCTTTCCTCATATGCAATGTTGACCCTGGCAGACATTAAGTGTGTTGTTATTTTTACAACTGTGTTGTGTCAGCTTTCCCTGCATGCAGACAAATTCTTTATGCTAATGTGTGAGTCAATTACAGGCAATGCTAAATGCATTATTCATCTGAAAGCTATGTGTGTGTGTGTGCACATTGTTGTTTGGGAGGGGCTTGTATGGTTATAGCACTCTAATATAATAACAGGGTCCTTTTAGATGCCTACGCAAAGTGAGATGCTAACCAAACATCCCACGGTTCAGTGGCTAGATGAATGTGTAAATATGTGTTGGTTCATCTGGGTAGTGTGTGTGTGCATCAAGAATTCATCAAGAAGATGTAAGCCCTGAAAAGCTTCTGCTGTCGAGTCACTGTGTGTCATCTCGTTGGGTCTCAGGTGCAGTTGAGGCACCTAAAATGTTGTCTTAATTAGAGATAACAAGAATGGATCGAGAGGCACAAGGCACAGTTGGAGAGAGAGAGAGGATCAATACTTAAGGGAAGAGGAAAATTAATTGAATCTGTCAAATGAAGAAAGGCAAATTACTTTTTTGTGTCTATGCTTTAATTTTAAGTCACATTAGGATTGTTAAATCTACTGGGAAGTTTTTAATAATCTCTAAAGTGCAGAAAGTAGAGATGTTTAGCCTTAAAACCGTTTGTCATGTCATTACACTTTGCTGCTGTCTTCATCAATTATGAGGCAACTACAATTGTACATAACTAAAATGTTGTATAGATGGATACCGTCTGTGTGACTATTGAACATTAGGAATAAATTACCTTTTGATTTTGGTTTAACAATAAGAATTTTATTAGGTTTTGAACTGGCTAGATTTTTTTTTTACTTTCTAAAATCTTTTTCCATCTTCTCAGAGTGGCCACACCTTACCTGCAAACACATGAAAAAATACACAGAGAACGTAACTCATTATTTTGTGTTGAAGAAACTACAGCTTAGTTAGAGGATGAAGGAGATGCTAACATGGTTTATAGCATCAATATTGGTTCAGTCCAGCGTCAACAACAGTTTATCGACAATTTATTTGTATCTCAAACAGCAGTGTTCAGACAGCAGTGTGGCAATATGCCTACTTTTATCTGAAAGTAAATAAAATTCATGTTTGCTTGTGGGTTTCATTGAAGTATGCTCATTTTCTTGTTGAAGCCTTTTGTGTCGTAGGGCCTCAGACAATAAAGCTGTGATTTCTGGTTCAAAATCATGGTGGGTACTTAGTATATACACATATAATTGAGTACCAACTCCAAACTGCAGGTTGGACCCTTTTCTGTAGGAGACTGACATGGTTTGAGATGTCAGTGTTGCTTATCACATTTTTTACATCATCTTTATACATTAAATTGGTCAGTGGGTTATCAAAATAGCTATGAGAGCACAGATGTGTTAATGTAAAGAAAATGACAAGGTCATCCTCAGATTGGCAAAAATTTAATTTTGGTGTACAGTGCTTTTAACAAAGCTGAAGATGTAATCATATTTATTTGTATGTTTTTATGAGGTTTTCTGGGTAACTTCACACTGAAGGTCAGTTCCATCATCTGTCTTCCGCTTCAGGCCTTGTAGCAGCTGGGATGGGCTCCAGCCAACCTTGAATTAGATAATGGAGGCATGGAAAATGATTGAATAAATAAATAAATAATTGTAATAGATAGCTTAAATACAATGAAACTCATGAGCCCTAGAGTTTGAAAGCAGAGCTATTGCAAACTCTAATTTTAATGACTCAAAATAAACCTCTTTCTGTTCTCAGAGTTGTTTTTTCCCGTTTTCCCTTTGCATTTTGTTGCTGTGTAAAAAAAAACAAAAAACAAAGATACACCCATGATATCTTGCATCAATGGATTGTTTGTTTGGTGGTGAAAAATGACATGGCACTTTTATTAGACCATTATACTTGAGGTAGAAACCACCAAGCTTAATGTTGATGCAACTCTTTCTGCAGGTTTAACCTCCTGGTAAATAAGGGTGAAATATTAGCTTCTACTTTCTACACTTTTATATCAATTTTTTAAAACTAAAATCATAATTACAAATATAGTATATTTAATAATGTGCTGCCAGGAGTTTTCTGTGTAACGCTGAAAGGTAATTCTATCAGCTGGTTTTGGTAGATAACTTTAAATATTATGAAATTTATGTACTATTGTGTATTATATATTTATGTTAATGTATTTTTCAAATCAAACAAACATTATATAACGCTCTTTTTGCGTTGATGATTCATCTGGAAGAAATTTTTACCATTTGAGTTTGGCAGTGCTCTAAATGTCAAGACAGTCTGTGGGATTTTACTACTGGCACCCAGGACTTCTAAATATCATATTTTACCCAATAATCTTTTGTTCATTTGCAGAACAAATATGCATCAAAATGCATGTCAGCTGGTCTTCGAGACTTTTAAAGGACTTTACAAGATTGCCAATGTGAGCAGGCGTTAGACTGTAAAAGGTGCTGATGCTGTTATGGCTGTGCATGCCTACAGTGTGCATGTGTGCCCATATTTATGTGTTTGTCGCTTGTCTGTACATGTGGATGCGCCTCACATCTCGGCATGTGTGTGATTTACTGCTCTCTCATGCCCCACGCTGAGATAATTTATCATCCAGCCATATTTTGAAACCTGCATCCTGACATTGCTACAACCCATCTCTACTCCTTTCCTCCTTTCCCGCCTTCATCTCCTCTTCTAGTTCCAGGTCTGTCCTTTATTGCAGAGAGGCATGTTCTGATTTACTGCAAACGTAATGAGAAAAACACAGAGAGGGGCTCACGTGTGAGAGAGGAAAAGAGGGAAAAAAAAGGAAAGAGGGAATAGTTAAGGATGGAGAGAAAGAAAAGAGCATGGAGAAAAATGAGAGGAAGTCCTTCATACATCCTTGAATCTTTGTGGGTGGGTTGAGTAAGTGCAGGAGATATGGAGAGAAGTGTGTGCATGATAGAGGTAGGTACTTAAAGAGAGTACCATGAAAGAGTCTCCTCTCCTCTCCTCTCCTCTCCTCTTCTCTCCTTTCCTCTCCTAATTTTATCTTTTCCTCGATGGCCTCAGGCAGGGTTACTCTCTCAGATCTGTGTCTTCATATCACACTCACACGCACATGCACACACTTAGGCTTTATAACTTTAGCTGTTGCACAGGGAATTATATGTGTGTCTGCAAGCAAATGCGTCACTCACAAATGTTTGCTAAGAGGCTCTTCATCACATCAAGGAATGTGTATATAGCAGTTTACATGTTTACAGTGTGTGTCATGCTTATGAAGGGGAGCAGCGTTAGGCCTGAGACATGCCTATATGTTGGGCTTCACAGCAACTCCTGCAAACTCACAGCTTCCTGTTTTAGCTTGCCACTGTAAGATGGAGGCAATCTTCAAAATATGGAACAGTTTGAAATGTAAGTATCTCTTGAATTTGTTGTCCTCATTATTAGTATTTGCTCTGATGCGGCACAATTTGTACATGTACAAATTTGTACAATTTGTAAAACTGAGTATGGGCTACAGGTTTGTTATGACCTTCCCAGCTTGAGATAACTTTTAGTTACTTAGCACTCAGTCAATGCATAGCATCAGCTCTGCATTTATAGCTTTACAGAGGACCTCACATCTGTCTATTTGTGTTTAAAAAGTTGTCAATTTTTAAAACAAAAAGTAATATCCCAACAGAGCCTTGCCACTAGCTGGCTAAAATCATGAACCACCTCTTTAACAGTAGGGTTTGTGTTGATGGCTTCAAGTGTAGCCACTTATGTTGTTTTATAATCTTCCTCTTCATCTCCTTATATTTCCTTTATTAATACCCTTCTCTGTCTCTTCTACCCTTTTATTCCCCTTCTCCTCTGTCGCGCTGTCTCACTCAGTGTGGAGGATTAGTGGAGACAAAGAGAGATCCTAGAGCCGACTCTTGCTGAAGACCTAAGCAGGAAGAAGTCTGTTGTTCTCTCAGCATGAAAACATACTAATGCCTCTCCAAAGACCATTGTCTCTCATAGTTTAGCCCCTTTCTTCTGTCATGCTGAATAAAAATTATTTTAAAGTGTGGTTTACTGTTGAGAGATTAACTTTTTAACAAAATTTACAAACTCTCATGTTACTCAATGCCTGCATAGATGAATGAATAGATGTAGGGAGGGATGGGAAGCAAGATTACCAACAACCACATGTATATGGATACATGCAAGGACATGAAATGTTAATGTTTTTTAATCAAATCCAGACAAGATAGCTTGATCCCAAAGTGTACAACTCTGAAGTTTGCCTCTTTGTCCCCATTATCCCTTTTTGCCTTGGCGTGGAGTTCACTAACCATCCACAATTTGTCACAGACAGACCTGCATGTTCTCCTCAGTGCCCACAACATCCCTATCACTGCATAATTCAGGAGTTAGCTCTGTTTGGCTTGTTTTTTGCATGCTATGGACTTCACGATGAGTCTGGCACTGCAAAGAATGAGAATGAGAGCTTTGTGTTTGATTCTTATGCTTTTGGTTTTGCTAGCATCAGTATTTGCTGTTTGGGAGCTGCAGTATTCCCACTGCAACCAGAACAGGAATCCCAGTGTGTCTGCTGGTGGGATTGTACATCTCATAGTGATTGGACAGTGAATGAATTATAGCCTGGAGACCTTTAATGATGCCTCAGTGGGAGGGTGGGTGAGGAAGGGATGGGGGCTGGTGGGCAGGTGAACGCAGCTGCAGCTTTCCCCCAAGAGCAAGCGCAGTCCCCCAACCCCCCTCCTTCACTCCTTTTCACATTTCTACTTCTCTTATCCACTTTTCCATCTTACTGCATCAACCTCATGCTTTATCCGGTGCTCTTATGAGGTCTCGTCTCTCTTTCCTTTCTCAGCACTCCCCCATGCTCATTACCGACGCCTGACACAGCACATGCTCAGTCCTTTGTGTGGCAGTGCCCTTTTATTACCAGGTTAAATGGCAAATCCATATATGGAAGTGACAGAAGTCTATTTAACAACCATGGTGTCTGTCTACAGATGTGTATAAAGTTGGGAATGCATCTGATAAAATTTGTTTAACTGCTTTAGTGTCGGCTCATGTTTTTGTGTTTTGGGATGTTGAATTTATAAAGAGAACCCCTCGAAGCGACCGTGGGAAAGCAGTGAAAAGCCGGACACCCCAACACTACTGCCAGTTCACTACACACGCAGAAACATTTGTCCTGCCAGGCTAGTCCTTTTTGTGCTCTTTTTCATCCAAGTGGCACAGCGGTGCTTGGCGACAAAGATCGTGAGAAGAATTTTAGACCACACGGTGATCTGATATGTGTGTGTGCCTGATTCACCTCAGGAAATCAAACTGGGCTGCCACAGTGGCTTTCTTTGACCAGAGCAACTCACAGCAAGGAAGGATGAAGTTTGATGGGACTTTCAGCCAAATGGGCTCAAAGCACTCAATGTTTAAGTCAGTTAAGTTGATTAAAGTGTTTTAGAGCAGAATTTTCTTTACTTGTCACTTTTATTCATCGGTTTCGTGTGTTTGGGTTGGCTGAAACAAAAGTGTAGAGAAACTGAGAGAAGTCAATAACATGTAAATGGAAGTCCTCGGTTTGCTATAGCACACAGTAAGCTGAGAGTGGAGTATCAGCAGATCTATCTTTGAAATCTCCTCCAGGCCTGACTGACAGCTGGATGCCTACTTTCAAACAGATGTTGCTGTGGCAACAGGGCCAAGACAACTATTTTTCAGTACAGTGGAAGATAAGTAGGGTATTTAGAAAAAGCAATGAGTGAGACTTTAACGAAGACTGAATGAGGCAGAAAATGAGCAAAAGCTGTTTGTTCTGTTCATTGCAGCCACACATCTGTATTGTACAAATACCTCCAGGTTGAGAAGGAGCATTCATCCACTATAAACCTGGTATTTTATGGTGTCAGATCATTTTAAAAACAGCTTACTTTTGATGAGCATTTTAAATGAAATTGTGCACCATTTGTTCCCACAGAGCAATAGAACACATCCAATAAATAAATACATAACTTTGTCACATTTTTGCTTTTTCATATCAAAGTGCAGCTACAAAGATGCCACCTTCTGTCATGCATTTATACATGTGTGTAGTCATGTTAACGGAAAGAGGAAGGATGTAAATTTGTGCATGTGAGTGTGGGGGATGGGGTCATGGCTGGATTGGCGTCTTTGTCTGTCAAATAAATTATTTAAATCCCACAACAATTAAAGCTGAAATCTGTTATCAGCGCCCTCCATTAGAAGCCTTGTGTGTCTGTCGTGCTGCCTCGGTGCTCTGCTCTCGTGCCCCCACCCCTCTTGGCTCAGTGTGAGTCCGGATAAAGATCACAAGCTCTGAATCTTAAATACACACCCCAGCAGAACAAAGGCTAACAACACATGCCTGTGAACCAAGAACTCATGCACACACCAAACATCTTCATCACAGGAGCTTGTGAATGTCTTGGTGGTGTTTCAAGTTGATAAAATGTCTTCAGAGTCATGGTGTGTTTAATTTGCACTGTGGTTCGACTCATGTGTGATCTGAGGTGTGTGCAATATGGTTTGCCTGTTTTGTTCTAAACATCTAAGTATTTTTCAATGCTTTTAAAAACAAAATTGCATGGTATATATTTTTTATTAAAATTTTTGTATCATCTTGGTCAGAGACATAATATTGGGTAATGTTCATATAGAAAAAATAGCTGGTCAGTAAAAATGCAAGCAGATTAGACACAACAGGTCTATAAGCAGCATTTTCCAAATTTTACTTGCAAATATAGTAAACACAAATTTGCCTTCTTTTTAAGATTTAATAAAACTTAATGGTTAATATGAAGCAGCGGTTTAAGAAAAAAAAAGGTCTTATTTTGTCCAATTATAGCAGAATCCCCCCGTTAGCTACTCTAAAAACTCTAATTAACACACCACTTCTTGTCTGTTTAATCCATACAAAAGTTAGAGTAAAAACATATTCTTACTTTTGGAGGTATATTAAAGTAATGTATTATTTGATCTAGCAAAATAACATGTCACTTCTGTAAAAGACTGCTTCCTCGTGTCTCTAGTGTTTATGCAGTTTTGGTTAAAAAAACGTCCACATGATCCATCAACAGGTTAGGCTAAAACTTGTCTGAATTTGGTTCAAACGTGAAAGTTCACTAGATTTCTTGATGTGTTTGAAGTTGTTCACTAGGATTGGTAGTAAAAATACAACTAGCATACTCTGGAATCAAACTTGAGATTTTGGCCATATGCTCCTTTTAACATACTGAGCTAATTTACCGTCAAGTTATGTCAAACAACAACAACTATATGTCACACTCCTGATTTAAGGATACACTGTAGTATTTAAACCTGTAAATCTTAAATCAAACCCACTTTTAGACATTAACCAGTATATATTTTTTTTAAACTCAGAACTGTTGAGAGGTGATTGTAGGTTTTTCACTAATTAATTTCAGACCTGCAGTTCTAAAATAAAAACAAAACAAACAAACAAAAAAAAACACTTTAGATGCTCAGAATGAGAATTAAACATTTTCAAAAGGGATACAAACACACAAATTGTAGCTTGAAATATCAATTATCCTAGATTATAGCTTTGGAAAGTTGGATGAATGTGTTGTTAGAGTAGTGCTGGTCTCCAGCTGTTCTTTACTATTTGCTCTGTTAGGGTGTGAAACATTACATCGATACAGTATTAGTGAGAGCATAATAATATGTGGAAACTAAGAAGACTCATTTTTATTATTCCCGTACTTTATATTGTCTGATAATTATTTTGGTGTGTCCAGAAGTGCTAATTATCTGGGACTTTTTATACAGAACAAATAGCAGATGATGACATTATTCAGAGGCCAAGCTGTATGATCTATGAACAAGCAGACATCTTTTTCTTTCCATTTTTACTTAATTTAATTCATTTCTTTTATAGTTTGTTTTTCACACACTAGTTATTGCTCTCTGCACCCCTCTGTAATGCTTTTGTTTTATGTAAAGCACTTTGAATGGTCTTGTACATGAAATCTGCTATACAAATAAATGTGCCCTGCATTACAGAAACTGAGTATATGTACAGATAAGGTGAAGATGTGTTTCTTTAGGTCATATTGTACAGTACTCTATACAACACATTCAAGGTCATATCTCAGGAAACTATATTACAAAGACTTTAAAGATGCCAAATTAAATAGTTTTTGGTTTATTTAAAGTGCAGTTTAGCGCTATACGATAACAATTTGAGCTACAGAGCCATTGGTATAACTGTCTTCTTGTGGGAGACAGATTTATACATATTTTAACTTTTATGTTTGTATAGTGGTTGAACTTTTTCTTAATTCTGCCCTCAGCATGTTCATTGAACTTTCTATCTTCAAGAAGACAAATTCAACTTTTGGATTTTGTCCCAAGTCATCAGGTTTATTTTCAGCGATGAATCACACAGAGATGTCACAGGCAAGAAGAGGCAAGAAGCAAGATCACATCATCTTATGGTGTTTTATAACTTTAATCTTGTATAAACACACACACACACGCTTTGTTAATGCCCCTATTTCTCTCCCTCTCTCTTGTTTCTGGCTAATGCAAACATAATTTTTTTTAATTAGACTGTGTGGCTCACTTGAATTGATCTATCTCTTGGTAATATTAAATAAGACTGTTTCACTTTTTACGCATTACACACTCTTAGACCTACTTTTGGACTTGGTGTTATCTGTGGTACATCACTCCTCATTTCTCGGCATAATCCAGGTTTGTACTGGGTCACCCTGACTTAGCTCAGTCAATAATTTTCTGTCTCAAAAGGCAGGAGACATTTGGTCCTAATGTTATTTTCTCATGCTGAGAATTAGTGTTTTTTAATTCAGGGGCTATTTGGAACCTGTAGATTTCAGAGTTCTCACTGTTGCTTTAGGCCATAGATAAATGTAACTTCATACATTAAGCTATGGCTAAGTGCAACTACAGCATGCTTATTATTCTACATAATATCTTGCTTTTATTCAGAAGAAATTAGTGTAATTAAGTATTAATTGCATTGGAATAAATCAACAGTAATTTTACAGAAAACCGTCATTTAAAAATTTGAAAGATATGTTAAAAACAAAGTCTAGTTGTGACAAAAAATGAAAGAACTGAATAATCTCAATTACATGAGGTCGACAGTTACATTTATTTGTTTTGTCCTGTGAAAGATTTAATGTAAATTTTGTTAAATAATATCAAAATACTATTTTGATTGTATTTTTGGCATGTTCTAATAATATTACATCATGATGGAAAAGGAGGGAAAGAGAACATGATTCATCACATTGAACTGCTCTTTCTTTGTAAATTTGAAGTGATGTTCTGGATGTTTGTGTTCACCAATTCAGCTTTAGATTTGGCTTACATACTTGGTCTGTTTCCTGTTTGTCATCTCATGGAGCTCTAAAAATGTAATATGCTGTATGTCAGCGGTTGGTCTGCTGGACCTTGATGACCAAACTGTCTGCTATGTAGTAATCAGCTCGAGTGGATAAAAGCTCAAGAGACGTTTACAAGAAGCTCTTGGGAAGTTTTTCCTATCAGGCCTGTTTGTGCTGTTATTGTAGCTGTTTTTGTACATTGTTTTGTACAGCCTAAATACAATGTTGCCAAGTCTCCCTAGAATTAGTTACTTTGGGCTTTTTTTTTTGGGCTTCTCATATAAAGTTGTATTTAGGCTTGTTCTAAATGGACATTTTCCTCATGTTTAAATTCCATTATTTATCTACCTGTACTAGAATTAGTTACAACTCTGTTCCTTTTCTTATACACACCTGACAGTCAGTGGGACAAATCAAACAACTTGTCACTGCTGAGGATTTGTTGTTAAAGAAGGGTCCTGGTTCAAGCTTTAGTTGGGGCCCATCTGTGTAGAGTTTGCTTGTTCTCTCCATGCATGAGACAGCTCTGTCAAGGTACTCCGGTTTCCTCCCTCAGTCTATAAACATGCACGTTAGGTTAATTGGCATGTTAGTCTAAACTCCTCCTTAGGAATGTGGTCTTGAATATGTCTCTGTGATGGACTGGTGGGGGTGTCCAGGGTGTACTTGCCTGATAGCAGCAGGTTGACCCTAATTGAAATAAGCAGATATCACTGATGGATAAATGGATCTAAACTGAATCAGCAGGATTTAGTTGATATTAACAACGACAAGCAAAGTAACACTTCATACACTGGAAAACTGAACTCATCCACAAAATGAGCAAAAGGTTGATTCAGCACCTGAAACACAGTTTTAACTGGAATGTATAATTATAAGGTAGGAACTGTAGCATATTATTTATCTATCTCTCCTTTCACATCCCAACCTGAAGGAGGTGAACATCTGTCCCACCTCCTTGTGTCTCATGGATGTCTGGTTGTTGACAGGAAGATGGAGTAGATACCTCAGGTTGGTTGTGGCAGGCTGCCAGGAAGATCTTTTAGTGGCAGTTTTCGTACTCTGACCATTTATGGACGTCCTGCAATTTAGCTTATTAATAAACAAACAAACAAACAAAACTACTACACTTTGTGTGTCAATGTATTTGCGTTTGTGTATGTGTGTGTCTGTATCTGTTCAGGTCACCGATTTTAAAATCAGAGGCTCAAAACTTTCATGCTATTAAATCTTGAAATTGGTAAAATTGAACAAACTCCCATTCAGCTACATTTGTGTGTGTGTGTGTGTGGAGAAAAGCTCATACATCTCTGTCTCAGAATGGACCTGCAGTGTGGATCACCGTTGGGATTCTTAGGTCCAGCTCTGCTGAGAAAGCACACACGGACCGATTTCCACTTATTTATGCCACTCCACCTCTCCTTTACACTCTTAATTTATTTTCTGCCTCTTTCTCATTCTGCTTTCTTACTTCCTTTACCACTTCTTGACCTTCACTTGTCCCTCATCTCTCTGATAGAGACACACACAAACGACATTTCCTCCAAGGCTGGATTTTTTTTTATAATTGTGTTTATGTGTGTTTGTCTGCTAGAAATAGCCTTGTCCCTGTAAGCTGGTCATAATTAGCCAGGCTGGTGATCTGGGGCTCTGTCTTGCTGAGACAGAATACAGTCATTCCATGAAATGTGAGCATGCTTACATAACTGAGTCACTTGAATAAAAATCACATTTTCTAACAAAGTCTTTTTTTTCTTCCTTCTCAATTCCCAGTGATCTCTTGTCCTCGGGGTACGTGGAAAGACATTTGTCAGAAAATGGGAAGGCTGTCATCACCAGTGTAAGATTTTACAACTCATCCCCCATCATACTCACTCACACTTTCACTGCTACACAGATTCCAGCCAAATTTGATCTCCATTATAGATCTGAGTCATTTAAGGTTGATTATCAGATGATACTAAGTCTCAGTCAAATATTTGCATTTCGTCAGTAGCATACAGTATATGTCTGCTGTGTCAAACACGCCCAGCATAAAGCTACAAATGAGCTAATGCACAATGCAGTGATGCATCACATGACATGGGACATGTTTGTTGAAGTCCACCAGCTTCACCCAACTAATTTACACAATGAGATTAATCACATTGTGGATGGAAAGAAAAATATCACACACCATTGTCAGGTGAATAAAATGGCACAGATTATGATGTTGAGGCTGGAGACAGATGTCTAATGTTGGCAAATTTTTACCCGACTCCTCTAACAGCAGAGTGGCTGTACAGGCTCCAAATGAAGATTTGCTCTGAGCTGTTACTTGTGCTGCTTCAATTTCCTGAAGAGTTGGCAGGTTGTTCCTTCTCCCCGAGCCTTTTATTGGTTAATCAATTTGTTAGTTTTTACACAGTAAGAAACCACACCCCATCCAGCTGTATAGTCTTACAGATGGGTAGATGGATTGTGGATTTCACGAAACCTAAGTGGATCTGTGGCCGTAGCCTGAACCTTCAACTACTGTAACACCAGATTAAGATAGCTGTGATAATCCTCTAAAATCTAGACAGATCGGTTACAGGACACCCGCCTAGGCATTGTGTTACATCACATAAGACTAGGGATTATAATGGTCAGGATTTTCTCAGCTAAGCAGCAGATTAGTGTGATATTAGACACTTAACAAGAAATGATCCAAATTAAGACACCACATATTGTACAGTGTGGTCACTTGTAAGTATGGCAGTCTGAATTAATTGACTTTGTAGATGAATACCCAGAAGCACACTCCCTCTGTGGTTTTCTATGGTCAGTATTTTTGCAAATGAAAGAAACACATGCCTCTTTGTGTTTATTAATGTCTGCTTTCATGAAGGTTAATATGAGGCAGGACCTATGTGTTACTGTTTTCATTGTAAAGGTCACATTTCCAGCCACTGCCACTGTAACACAGCTGCCGCTCTGATAGATCTGGGTCATGATCTCTTCTGCTTGGGTAGTACATGCTTTGACAGAGGTAATACCTTCCTGTTAGTCGTGGTAGCAGTAGCTTTTTTGTCTACCGTTTGAGTCTACTTAATGTCTCTAAAGTCTAGTTAATGAAGAGCAAACCTCAGCACATGACCCACTGCTGAACTTACCGACAGAGTGGAACTTGCTTTGTGCATCATGAGGTGGACGCTATGGTGGCATAATTATACATAAAAAAAACTTATTTATAAAACAATCTAATTTATTAATTCAATGCTTAACAAATCAGGATGTTTACACTGATGTAAATGTTCTCTACCATTGTGTATTTACACACTGTATTAACTTTTAATGATAATAATGAACACTTTAGAAAAATCTAAGTAAATGCTAATTTTTCCCTTTATTACAACCTTTATTTCTTGCTGAAAGACTTTGAAGTTAGACAGGAGAGCTAACTAACATAAAATCACATATAAAGAAGATACAGAAAAAAAAGTAAAAGTAAACACATCTGAAAACGGGAATAAGTTATTGCAATCTAACAGTCAAATTGAACATTATAGTCTAGAGAACTAACAACAAAGAAACAATGAACATGTTTAGTAAAGCCTGTAAAAACAGCATATAGGTCATTAATACAGGGGTTGTGTTATTAATAGGTAAAGTTAAAGGTTTGCTGTTTTCACTGAGAAAGCTGACGCTCCACTTTTGCTCCATGTGAATGGGACTATAAGGTTGTCCAAGAGCTACTGTCCTTGAGTTTACTGCAGTAACTCAGAGGACGGGGTGCTATTCCTTTTATAATCATATGAAACAATAAATCTATATGTAAACCTTCCTCAGTGAATGTATATTTTTGAACAAAATAATGGTTTAGTTTGCTATATGAGTACTTTTATTGTGCCTTTATAAAGTCAGTGTGTTGGTCTTTATATGGAAACTTTGGAGATGTGCTGCGCCCTAACCCAGTTACCTGATAAAAGGATTGGTGCAGTATGAAAGTCTCTATTGGTTGGTTGAAAAATGTTCTTCATATCCTCCTCCACTGTGTATTTCTCTGTGTATTATACTGGTGACAAAATGACAAAGTCTGAAGGATAATCCCTTCATGTATACTTTCTACTTTTTAGTATCCATTTAAGTAGCTTTGGTTGTTAAATTGGTTCAATCCCTCACTGCTGACAGTACACACTGGTTGCAGTCCCTCAATGAATCTGATTGACGTTTATACAGAGAAAAATACTCAAACAGTAGCTTTTATTGACAGCATATTTTTCTACTTTTCAAACTACTTAATATTTTTGCATTTGAATTGTATTTTAACTTCAGGTTGCTCACATAAGCCTTTTTAAACTAATACAAAGAATCCCCCTGTTTTTTTGATAATGGAAACTTTATAATCTTAACTAGACTTGAAAATGAAATTTTGTTGTGTGGCTTTAATCAGTATCTGTAAAGCATCACTTTATAATGACGGACCCACGGATGGACCACAGCTTGTTACATGGTTAAAACTTTACATCATGTGTGCATGCTGTGCATGCAGAACACTTCTCTGAGTAATTTTCTGGTTAACTGCCTTATTTTGTCTCATCATTTACATGCTAAACTTTTTTTTACTGACATTCAGAGGTCAGAACGTCCTACTTGTTTAGCAAGTGTCCAACCTCAAACTTTTCATTGCACATTGTGTTGTCTAGAACTGATGATTAATTACTCTTCTGTAGGTCTAAGATCACTGACCAATTTAGCAACACACACATGTTAAAGATGCACCCGTAGCACTTGGGTTTTGATTGTTTCTTTGATGAGAAGTGGAGCAGAAGGTTCAGTGCGGCAGGAAAGGGAGAGTCGTTGGGATAGTGGAGCACATCGCCACTTATAAATAGCCCCCTCTGTCTCCTGTCAGCCAAGCACTCTCTTTATCTGTAGATTTAGGTTCCCGTTCACATCTTTTCCTACACATTGCTTACACATCGTTCACTGGATATTGCCAGTATTTTTCTCTCTATTTTCAAGAGAGCACTGCTGTTAACTGTCTTAATGTAATGTGTTGGTTCTAGCCACCTTGGATTTGATATTGTGAAAACAGGCATTTAGAGAAGCAGCTGTAGGTGACACGAGGTTAACTCACAGCTTGTTTTCCTCGTTTTACATTAATTGGATTCAACAACGGTAGATAGGTGTGACATAATTGGGACTGTGGAAGAGGGAAGTTGCAAATAATTATAAAAAGCAAGAACAAAGAAAAACTAAATTATCCCCAGCATGACTGATGCAACTTCGCTTCGATAATTCAATAAAAAAAATTTATGCAGATGAGATTCTCACATGCTAATGTGCTCTCATTTGATTTCCTGTAAGCTTTTAAATTATTTTTGTTTGAATACATTTATTTTCTAAACACCAGCTATAAACTGCATGTAAATTTTATTTCCTTAGATAAAGATGGCCTTTGAAAGCTTTGATGTTTTCACTAAGAAAAAAGAGATCAAAATGGTTTTTTTGTGTGCATTCTTTTAGTTAATTTGAACAATGGTATATAGAATATAATTTTTTCAACAAATGGTTGAGATGTTGCTACAATCTAAATAAAAAAATGTAAAACCTATTAAGAGTGAAGATATTTTTAATAAAATTTAGTGACTTAATGCTCAACAAAACTTAACATTAATTTAAACTGACAGAGTATTATTTCCTAATATTTCCATATCCATGACATATGACTAGAAATAAATAATCTCTATCTTCATACTGCTCTGTCATACATATACTGGAGACATGTTCACTACTGGGAATACTCCAGAGCAGCACCTGGACCAGAGGCAACATGTGGTTTAAATGCATGCTGCAGAAATTCCACACCAAAAATCACTGATGAGACTTCCAACAGTCTGTAATAATCCCAGTTAGCTTCAATGCCATATGGATGTGGTCTTAGTAAAAATTATTATACATCATTGTTATAATATTTCAACAAAAGACTGGGAAGCAAGATGCAGACTAACTGAAATGTGTGAATTCTCTATTTACTCGTGGTCTCCTTTGGATGTGATCCAGAAGAATAGCTTGCTAGACTGTGATTTACTAATAATGACCTGTATTTTTGTTGTAGCTGAAAAATAAAAAATATAGGAAAAATATTATTAGTTTATTCCCTGTAAATAACACAGAACTGTGAATGTGAAATAATTGCCTAGAAGAAAGTTTTGATGCTACACTGAACAATGAATTAACATCCTCACTAAAGGCTGTTGTAGCAGGACAATATTACCTCTAAATCCAGGATGCAGCATGCTAGGATGTTGTAATAACAACAGCACACAAACCAATGAGATATGGTGGAGGTTCGCTGAGAGAGCTGGCTGTACAAGTGGACCCTGATTTACACTGCTGTCCACAACATCAAACTATAGAGCAGAATTTTATCCTCTGATAATAGCTGAGTTTCCCCAAGGAGACCTGCTTCCTGCCTAATGGCTGTTAGGCAGCAAGAAATGGACCAGGAAGAGATAGCCAGCAGAGCACTTAGATACTTAGACATGCATGTCTCTGCAGACAATAAATATATGTTTACGCCAGCAGGGAGAGAAAGAGGCGTACACCGAGTTCAGACATATAGATAGATGGAGATGGAGAAGATGGAGAGAATTAGAAGCTGATTGAGATGGAAAAATATTGCTAGTGACTGATGGTGCAGGTTCTTAATGCAGAGGACAGTGTTGGCACACAGATGGTGTGATGTAAAAACTTGAAGTGCGAAGTACTAAACAAACATATCTACATCACATCATACTTGCACTTATATGTATTAGCAAATAAGGTCTGAGTGATTAATTGTTCTGCACTCATTTCCTGATGGAATATGGAAATGAACAAGTGGGATATTTCACTGTGATTGAAGGAGGTGACCATGTTTTTGTTTTGCACACAGGGAGGGGAGCACTGCTACTATCAGGGGAAGGTCAGAGACATCCCTCGGTCCTTTGTGGCTCTCTCAACCTGTCATGGATTGTAGTAAGTACAAATTTTGTGGATGCAACTTTTTGAATGTGTGCATGTGAGTGTTTTTTGCCTAAGCCACTGCTGATGCATCAGTGTGTTCAGGTCCAGGTGCTGCTGCCATTTATTCATTAGGTCAATGTAATTAGTTTTAGCCAGCGCTCCCTGCCTGTCTGCATTTTGTGTTACACAGGTTATTCACACAGACATCCTCTCCTCCTTTTCTTCTTTGATCTTTTTTCTCTTCTCCTGTTCTTTTCTTCTGGTCCTCCTCCTTACACTGGGATTTTTAACGTTTCATTAGTGCTCTGTTGGAGAGGCAGACCAAAAGCAAGGCCTTTTGGAGGAGTACATGCACAGTGTTCTTTTTTTGTCAAAGTTATATGTGTATTTAACATTATACAGTAAAGGGTAAGAGCCATTTCTTTACAGCATAGTGTATTTAACATATTAACATATTCACAATGTTCATTCTTGACAGTGCACATTATTTAATCTAATTATTAGTTTCAGTTGTCTCTGAAAACATGATTCACATCTGATCCAATACTCTGTATCAAAGCTGGCTCCTGCTAATTACCCCTTTCTTCATCAAAATGTCAGGCCAAAAAAAACAAATAATTAGTGCTGACATGTCATTTCAGCTACGTATCGTCAGTGGGTGAAGTTTTCTTCATACCTGCAAATTAGGCGAGTTCAGGCCTTTAGTATGCATGCTTTATGAATGTGGCAGTGAATTTTTCTGCATGTATTTAATAGTGCATACATCATAATTCAATTAATATAAATATGAATTTATTTTTATTTTATTTGTTCATTTTATTGCAACAGTACAGGTTAATAAACATCAATTCCAAAACGGTATGATGTAAACGTGTCGCATTATATCTAAGAATGCTAATTTCCATCTGCGGCCCCAAAGCAGGTAAGAAGATAGAAAAAGAGATAAAACAATAAAATACTAATAAACATAAACAACAAATATATATAGATAACACACGAATTAAAAATGATCACAGGTTTAATGTTCTCTTAACCATTTTTGATGGGTTTTACAGATGGAATATGTGGACTTTCTTATAACAGAAGTAGACTTTTCTAGAATGTACTTCCTTTTACTGACAACAGTCCAAAAGCAGTTTGTTTACACGGAACCACACGGCCCCCTTTCATGGGTGGCCCTGGTACCACTATCAGACCTCTGTTTAAAAAAGTAAAATTAAAGGAGAAGGAACAAGCCCATGGAGAACCTTGTATATAAAACAAGCTGATTTCAGATTTATAAAGTTCTGAAAATGAAGAATGTTATGTTTTGCTCTAATGTTTCAATAATGAAATGTTAATGGTTCCTTGTCAATAAATTTTTAGAGCTTTTTTGTTTTCTTTGATGATTTTATTATTTTAAGAATTGTCCTTCCTGTAAATGACCAGCTGCCAATGCAGTACTCAAAGTAGGAAAAAAAATCATATTTAAGCACGTCTTAGCAGCACCGGCTGTCAAAAATGGTCTTATTTCTTTAAAGTAAAATTTAGCCCTTTTTTTTCTTTTTTACATGGCCTTTAAAAGAAAACATTGAGTCCAGTAACACCCCAAAGTTATTCAATTAATTCACAATGTCCAGTTCCTCCTTCTCAGTAAACATTTAAATGTGTCAAAACTTCTGGTTGCTTTGTAAATATCAGACTGTTTTTATATATATTCAATAAAAGAAATTATTTTAAAAGCCAGCCTTGAACCTGATTCACTTTAGCTCTAAGAGTTAAATGAGAGTGTGTGTGAGAGAGAAAGAGACATTGTGAGGAAGTCATGGAGTGCAAAGTGGTGTGTCAGGGTTACACATTAGAGGGAAGTGTTTGCCTTATGCTGAGTCAGATTTTCATCATATACATCCTGCTCTCTCTCCTCCTCTCTCCTTTCTCTCTCTCTCTCTCTCGCTTTCACTCACACACACTGACAAAAACACGCACAAACTTCACCCTGCAATTCAATAGGCTTTTAGCTGTATGTGGAGGAATAGGGCTCGCTGTCACATCCATCATATGGGATGATGCAAGTTCAGCATTGATTCAGGTTCACAATTAGAAAATCATTCAGATGCTACATTTTTGACAGAAATTCAGTTAACTACATAAGTCTATTAGAGATGGTTACTTAAATTAAGACACTGACAAGGTTTCTGGATGTTTTGCATTTGCTAACAACAGCTTGCAGTAATCTGCATACGGAACAGAAATCTGTATAATGGATAAAGTCCAGTTTCTTGTTTTTTTTTTTTTTATAGAAAGTATCTCAATCACACAGTGAATCAGAATATTTAATCATAAAACAGATAATAGAAGAACAAACCTCTCTAAAACCTTTAAAATATTGGTAAGAATTAAAAAAAAATGTGCATCATTAGCAATAGCCTTTTCAGTATAGTTTAAAATTCTACACCTTCTTACTGGAAAGTAGTATAAACTAAAGATTTACTTTGAGTGTTTCCCAACTAATTATTTATGCCGAGTAAATTACATTTAGCATTTTTTATTTTCTGAAATGTAGGATAATAACAAGCAAATTACATATTATCTGACTGAAATCTGACTGAAAAAAGTAAAATAAAATTGGTTCCTGGACCAGTGATGGGCTGATCTGTGCTGTGAAAGTTAATAATTTTTTATGGGATAAAAAAAAAAAGAAAAAAAAGAACTAAAACAGAACATTTGCACACTAGAAAGGTAAACACTTACTTGATTTTTAATGAATTACCACAACAACCAGAATTGAAAGAAGAGTTTACATCTGACAAGACTGTAGGTTGTAAATGTCACAAAAGACTTAACCAAAACTATTCTTAGTCTTAACTTAAAGACACAATCACACTAAAAGCTGAATTATGTTCTGTAGGCTTTCAAAGTTTAGAAGCCTTTTTAAAATAAAATATTATGAAGGCTGTATATGAAACTAAACAGCCCCTTGATTTTTAAAATGACAATATAATCAGTTCCCCATGTAACATCCTGCTTCCATACCAGTATAGCTAAATACACTTCAGCCCATGTTTCTCTCTGCTGTAAAGGTTGGACCAGGATGAAGTGGTGAAGGTGACGCCTCAGAACTGAAGGCCGGTCATATTGATAAACAGCAGAGTGAGAGAGCTGGAGGAGAAAAATGGATTGTATGCTCCTGTAGTATTTACCCTCCTGACTTCACAGTTTGACCTGAACAATCTCGTAAAAGCCTCAGTTAAAGTTAGTTAATGGATGATGTCTGTTAGGTGCACATGCACACAGACATGTTTGCAGGACAAGAAGACCTTCAGCCACAAGCTCAAAGACACACAGATTTCTGTGTGTTTGTTGTGGTTTCTTTCTAATAGACTTGTGTCTAGAGTTTTTTTTTTAAATGCATGTTGTTTATCCATCCATCCATCCATCCATCCATCCATCCATCCATCCATCCATCCATCCATCCATCCATTCATCCATCCATTCATTCATTAGCGAGGGCAGCTGCCTAATCAGGGAAGCCCAGGCTTTCTTCTCCTTGGCCACATTTGCCAGCTCATTCAGAGGAATCCTAAGGCATCTTGGGGATGTTGTTTAGCCTGTTTTTCATTTTGCACTTAACGTAATTCAAATTAATGCTTGTGTGTGTTATGAAGGTTTTTTATGGTAAAATATTTGGTAGAAATTTGGCCATAACCATCCATTGTTAATAAATTTATTTTCATTTATTCTTTTATTAACCAATTATTATCATAGAAGTGTTTTTTACTTATTACTTTTTTTACTTAATACTTATTAGTTACTCTTTTCTCATAAAGATGTATTACTTACTTAAAATAGTTTTGTACACTTGTTAACAGCTAATGTTTAACAGGAACTTGATCATTAGTATAATAGTGTGTTAAAAACAGGAAGAATGCCGCAGGATGATCTTAGAGCTTATAGCCTTTTAGACAAAACACATGGTATTCTTCCTGTTTTTAACACACTATTATACTTATTGTGTGTTAAAGAAAAAGTGAAAGTGACACGTAGTGTTGAACAATGCTTGTGTCTGCAAGAAGATGAACATGTGACATGTGTTTAAAGGAAATTTCTAAGGCAAGAGTTGAAATCTCCAACAGGAAATCTGTTCCTGCTTCTGTGTGCTTCTAATATCATTTTTACAGAAGAACAGGAAACCAGCACCAGACGAAGCAGGCGGCAGTCAGAAGACGCAGACGATCTGCTCCGCAATGGTGATATTAGAATAGCAGCTTTTGGTGGAGCTACACCTTAAAATAGGTTCAGGAGAAAGTTAGAGGAGGTCTGTCTGTAGCGGGCATTAGACCAGAGCTCTGTATTAGTCCAGGGGACAGGTAACAGAACCCAGACTGTATGGAACATTTCTCATATCAATTGTAATCAA
Source organism: Melanotaenia boesemani (assembly GCF_017639745.1). Classification (NCBI taxonomy): domain Eukaryota; kingdom Metazoa; phylum Chordata; class Actinopteri; order Atheriniformes; family Melanotaeniidae; genus Melanotaenia; species Melanotaenia boesemani. Next base: position 18,924,436 of record NC_055687.1, on the reverse strand, counting down.
TAAATTAGTTAACTTGAGAGAATTTGCCTGTTATCTGTGATCCAATTAAAAACACGCGGGAGGAAAACCTCAGGTAAAAGAAAATAGTGTGGAAGAGTACCTGGTTAATTAGGAAAGTGGGAAATTAGTACCTGCCTAACACTGTGGGAAGAAGTACCTGTTCAGTTACTTGTTTATTTAAAGGTTTTCTCCAGCACCATGCTGTCACACCATCAGTGTTTTAATTGACATGTTTTATGCTTTGGATCATGGGTCATTGGAAACCCTCCCTTTTTTCTCAAAAAAGTTTGTCTTAATGTCATTTTTTACACACACAAAAAAAAGCTTGTTCACAACTGATCTGATTCTTAAGGTATTCCTTTACCCTCGTCAGTCTAATTTTGTTTCTGGGGGTTGAGTGACTTGCACATTGTGGTGAAGCTTAAACTCTGTAAAGTCTCCTGACAGTGAACTTGGGTAATGGCACGTTTGCCTCCTGAACATTGTTCTTCACATAGATGGATGTTGTGAGCTGCTTTTCTATATTATGAATTGGATCTTGTGATCATCAACCACTCTTCTCTTCAGACAAGAACGTAGCAGAGCTCAGCAGTGTGTTCTATTTTTACTCTGCTTGTACCAAACTATTGATTTTTGCTTCAGCCACTGTTTCTGCAAGTCTGTAATGGATCTGTTTTGTTTTGCAATTGCAACCAATTTTAAATGCAAACACTTCCCCAATTTTACTTTTGTCCCTGAAAAATAGGATTCTGCCTATTAAAGACATGTATTTATTAATCTCTTCCTTCAGCTTAGATGTGAACACTCAAATATTCTGCATTTTTTTCCTAATATTTATGATATAAGTAAAATTTCAATGTCTTTTGTTAAACAGAATAATATGACTAAAATAACAAAAATCTGTTTTTCTGCATGACAAATTCAGCAATGAAGATCATGAAGCGTCTCTCCAAAGCTGCCCCTTAATGGAAAATCTCACAATTATTATTCTTTCAAATTGTCTAATCTTGTCTAAATTGTCTTAAAAAGCATTTGGCTTCTGATTAATAAACCAGCTCCTATTAATGTGTGCTCCATCTGTCCCTACCTCTCTCTTTTTTTCAGTGGGATGTTTTTCGATGGCAATCACACCTACATGATTGAACCTGAAGGAACAGGCAGCAGCAACGTAAGTACTCTGTAAATCCCTGTGTTCCTTCAAGGAGCTGAACAAGGCTCGTGCAGTGGAAGTTATCATTTTGTCCTCCATCTTTTCAAACCCAGCTGCTGCTGAGATGTTCATGGTCAAATGATTTGTCACAGTGCTGCTTTTATGCCTGGTGTGTTCCCACACCCCTATCACATGTGCTCAGATTCCTTTTTTAACAGCCATCTTTTTTATCAGTAAATCTTTAGTTACTCTTGAATTTTAAATTTTTAGGCCTTTTTTTTTTTTAGCTCTTTTCAGCTACCCCACTACCAACAGTGGATAGCAATGTAGTGGCTGGTTACTGTCGTTTTTGGTTTTGTCAACACAATTATTCTGTGTACTTCCTGAAATTTGCCAAAGTATCACTTGAGTCACAAGCACCACTTGCTGGTCATCAGTGAGCTGTGACCCTGTTGTGGAGCTGGTGATACATGAGAATGTTTTTCCTGGTATTGCAGGATCAGACACTGTCCTGAGGGGGAGCATAAGACAACCCAGAATCAGTTACAGTTCCCAAATCAGTTGCTGGACAGACGTGCAGGATTACAAATCCAGCAGATGGCAGAAAAACAAACAGCCAATTAGATCACAACAATCAGAGCATTATGATGAGAATGAAAGGAAACATTTGAGATTGTTTAAAGTAGTTTTTTAGCAAAAGAGAGAGAACAAACTGATGCTGTGTGTGTGCTTCTGTGTCTGATTAAAACCTTCAGAAGAAGTGTGTGTCTCCTTTTAATCTGCAAGGGACGAAGGCAGTCTTGATAAGAGTGGTCAGAGATTGGTGGAGTGTTTCTGTGTGTGTGAAAGTTCTTCGGTGGATGTGTGAATCTGCACTCATGAGTGTTGTTAGTTAGCACACAGTGGTGCACTGTGGGAGGAGGAGCTGAATTAAAAAGCAAAATACACTCAATCTTTCTGAAAATAAATAGAATTAGATTGTCTCTTATGTGAGCAGTGAAGCTGTGAGACAAGAGAAGCTAATTCATTTATTAAAGTTGTGATCTCACAGTTGGATATCAAGGAAATGGAGAGTAAATGCAAAGTTAGTGGAAGCAATACAGCTCCCTGAATATGAAAAATGGAGGATTGAAGTAAAGAGTCTGTGTTCGGTTCCTCAATTTCTGGCCTCTTCTCTACCTCCATCATTTCTCTTCAGCATTTTCTGGAGAGACTGAATTATTCAAGGAATGAGAGGAAGACAGAGATCTTAACTTGGTATTACTGCAGGAATCTTCCACAGAGATAAAGTGCCCTGGTTGCCTTTTTTGGCCATTCACACTTAAACTGTGATGTAAAATTCATAAAAGTTGTAAGAGTCTCCTTAATAGTTCATTTTAAGTGTCTGTGTGTGTGTGTGTGTGTGTGGGTGTGTGTGTGTGTGTGTGTGTATACTGATTCAGTGAAAATGGGGAGACAGGAAACTGAGCTGGTACTGTAACATGACAGAAGTGTGTGAATCTTAGTGGTTCACTGAATTTACATACTAGCAGATCTATTGGCGGGATTTTCTTTTACTTCCTTTTTTTAAAATTAGTATTAGTATTGACACACTTGACTATATATACTATTTTAAAAGATGAAAAAAAAATGATTTTTATTCATCTTGGGCCTGTTTTAATGACTACACAAACGTAGAGCTGTCACCCAAATAAAAACAACTGGGACCTTATCACGTTATAACGTGGTACGTTTCACGTTTTTACAGCTGTCACGTTATAACATGATACGGTCTTTTTTTTTTTTTTTTTTTTTTTTTGGGTGACAGCGCTACGCTTCCATAAATAGCACCTTTAATTTTAGTTATGTCCCCCCCCCCACCGTTTTTTATTACACTTTAGTGTTTCCACTTAGGTGATCATTGCAATTCCTAATACTTGTGTTTGTTAGTTAGTTGTTAAAAACCTGATTTCAAAAGAAAACAAAGATCTGTATTTGTCTGCCCCCCCCCCCCCCCCCCCCCCCCCGAATTCTTCTTAGTGCATCTTTTTCTCAAGTTCATCCTCATTTTGTGTGTCTCTGTCACAAGCTGCTCGGTTTGCAAATAGACCTCACCTGCTCACATCTCTCCTTTAAAATAAGTGCTCTATTTGTCCATTGTGTGAAATAAGACTTTTTTTTTCTTTACATTATTATTTTGTTTGCTCCATTGTTCTTTTTATATTAAACTGCATATCTTCTATTATCAGTATGTACCAGAATAAAAATGCTGAGTTTTTTTTTTCCTTTGTTGTGCATTATGAACTGTGTGTTCTTATCATTTAAAAAAAAGAAGTATATTTAAAGAAATCCCTTGGACGGAGGCTGTGACTGGAGTCAGCGTGGCTCCTATCGACCATATGGTGAATCCATCTGCTTTCCTTCCAACAAGACAGAAAAAGTTATGCAGGACAATAACAAAAACTCTCCTGAACAAGCTCCTTTCTTCAACTCAGGCAACCAAACGTTTTTTTTTTATGTCTTTTACGTTTGTTTTACGGCATACAAGTTGTCTATATTATTGCTCAATCCAGACCGATAAAATGCAAACCAGCAAACTAGGAATGTGAAGTCTCCAGCTGCTACATGGCAGAAAAAGCTTCCACATCTTGAGTGTGTTAGTGTCTGTGGTAGTGTAGTCAAGCAGGCAACTTGTAGGGGGACATGCGATGTTGACCTGCGTAGGCAGAAAACACCATATGTTTAGCTCTCCTGGGTTTATTTATTTATTTAATCTTGACACCTTGCCAGCCCCACCTAGATCTCAGAGCAGCTGTTGTTGCACCCAAACACTTTTTTCCATGGACTTCCAGTGAAGACTGACACAAAGCATACTGTTTTGTTTTATGTTGCACTGCAGAATTTATTAAAAGAAAGAAAAACAAAGTAGTGATTTTATATTACATTACTTTTTAACTGGTTTGTGGAAAAATAGAAATATGTTTAACTCTTGATTAAAGTTACTTTGTATTGTAATCTAATACTAAGTAATATTTATATAGTATATTGTGTGGAATCAGGCAATATAAGTATGATTGTGTTTGTGTTGTATATCCATATCCATGTTACTAAACATGTCAAACTGGATGTGATTTTGATCTTTGCTGTTTTCTTAGGCCATTGTAATTTGGTTGTAGGTGGAGGGTATTCAGTTATTTGCAATTTGCCACTTGCACCACTAGAGGTCACTACATCCTGATCCATATTTGTGTAAGTTTGTCAAGCAATGTCACATCAAGTCTAGTCTTGGTTGCAGGTCTAAGACGCCGATCAAAAGATTTGTGTGTTGCTGATGTCGCTAACTTAACATTTATGTTTCTATAACAAATATTTGCATAAAGTTTTGATGCATTTGTGCTATTGACTATAAGTTATAATGATTTTGGAAAGTTTAATTTATTTAGCATTACAGCTTTTTTAATATAGTTTCACTGCTAACATTGTCTACTTAAAATACTACTTAGCTAATATTAATCTATGCAATAGATTTTCACATATTCCACCATTTAGACTGTTTTTAATGGATAATTTTTGGATTTTAGACCGCAGGCATCTTAGCATTTATTTTAAACGCTTCTTAAATGCCCAGTTTGCGACATAAACTGTTGTTTTGGTTTATTATTGCTTCAATCTTGATCTGAATGATATGACCTTTAGGAGCAAGATGAGAGGAGTCTTGTTTGGAATAACATGAGGGGGTAGGGAGTTGATAGATGAAGAGACAGGGGTTTTGATGGGGGTGGTGGCAGGTTTTAGGGTGGGGGTGTTAGCATTAGGTGCCAAGTGGAAGATATTTCATATGAACACGAGCTGGGAGTGACGCTGAAGCTGAGGGGATAGAAAAAAGAGGGGGTCTCCCTGTTGCCTGAAGCGAAATCCATGTAACTAAACATGATGCAGTTCATTCACACATATGCAAAGAGAGAGTGAGAATGAAAAGCGTGTTACCGCTACCTGCTTTATATTCATTTATATTCAGACCATTCATAGTCTGTGTCTGAGGTACCGTCTCCCATGGCAACCCAGATCCCGCCCCCCACTCATAGCACAACATATGAAAGCCATCTGTGCAGACCCCCTAATCTCCACCACTTACACACTCCCTGCCGAGCCTATATGCTGTGTGTATATTTTTTTAAACAAAGATTACTGGCTGGGAGTGATGATCTGAGGAACAAAGACGGTTTAGTGAACTGCTCGAATACCGACAGCCGGTGCTTCATGTACATGTTGCAAACAATAAAAAAAAAAAACTGCTATGTTTATTTCAGTTACCGTCTAGTTAATCATCAACCATTAATCTCAGCAGTGGTGCATCAAAGGAGTCAGTTGCAGTTATGTCTGCTGAAGTTTAGACTGGTGGCTGTAAACTCACAAACTTGGACTACATCAAAGACGAGATGTGACACTAGATTATCCAGAGACTGTGTAAAGATAGATATTTCCCCAAAGAGCTGATAGAAGTTCAGGGCAAATGTGTTTTTTGCTGATGGTTTGATGATGCTAACATCAGTGTCAAAGCATATTTGGTTTATAAGGTTAAATAATCTTTCCTCACTGTTATTATCTGGCAATAATTAAATCTTAGTTCCAGCTTCTCTCTTTTTTTTCTACATTACACAATAACCAAGTTCTCATCCCGACCGTCCCATCAGGGTATCGACACTAAATAGAGGACATCTTCTGTTTTTTTGCACCAGCATGTGGAAGCAGATCCTTTTTGTCATGTGGATTGCAAGATAGGATCTCTATAATTCAGGTTTGCTTCAGCACATCCAGCTGCTGCTTGACTGGATTCAGATAAAGGGAGTTTAAATGTGCAAACGCATGGAATTACTCCTGAGCTGCTTTTGTAGTGTAATGGGGCACACTGTCCTGTTAGGGGAGACAGGCTATTGCCGTTGGCTTTTTAGCCCAAATCTTTTAAATCAAATATATCTTTGTGGAATTCAATGTTGGTGATGCAAAACAAGTTGCTTAGAGTTGCCTTCTTGGATTTTCATAATACTATATTAGCCTTAGAGGGTTGTAATATCTATTTCCTATTGTCTTTAAACAGTTCACTTTAAACATTAAATCCACTAAAGTCTTTGCAGAGTAAAAAGCACATTGAATATATTAGTTAATACTGGCCTAACAGGTTTGCTACTCATCAAGACTAAAGATAACTAATGGCTCCACAGATACCTGGTAACATATAAACAACTTATATACTCATTGAATCAAGGCATCAAGAAGAGATTACAAAGGAAGTCTCAACACGTGACCAAAGTGAATTCTCTAAAACTAATGAGCTCAAATTATTGACGGGAGATATAACCAGCTGAAAGCATCCCTGAAAACCATGTCAATGTCTTCTCCACATCTAGCGACAACAATGCTAAGTTTCTAAGAAGGAGAAATGATGTGACATCCATTATTCTGTGATTATTCACTTTGCCATTCTTGGACCAGCATGTAGTATAAGAAGGCGCATGTATTCATTGTTATTTATGTTTTATTTAAAACAAAAAGATGACAGGATAGAAAAACATTTTAACCATTTCACTGACTTCAACAATAATTAAAAGTGTAATGGATTATGGCGTTTACCAGTGTTCAATATGCAAAAACACAAAAGGCAACAAACTTAAATTTGGCTGGTATACTGTGTGGAGTGGGGATAAAATGCCCCATTATAACCCACATCCCTGTGTTTTTGACACTACATTTGATCATTTCAGTGAATTCCCACAGAGTGATCATAACTGCATCTCTACATGCGGTACATTTGGTAACTCTAAAGTTACCAAAATCATTGAATAAAAGATTAAAAGCAGAGTAATTGGCAGTGTTTGCAATATTAGTGCATAAAAACAGCTGCTCTTCACAGATCACAGTGACATTAATGAATTACATTAAACATACAGAAAAAGTACAAAATAGTCAGCAGATGTCCAGCAAGGACCACAGAATATAAAGTTAATGTTAGTCAGAGCTAGTTTTTTAGTAGTGATAGCGGCTTATCTCCATATGATCACGTCATTATGAAGGTAGTGTGTCAAACAGTGAATGTAACAGAAAACTAAATATTTTTAATCTAAAGTCAAGAGTGAGGATTCAAAATACCTCAAAGAAAATTAAAATAAAAATGTTAGTAACTGCTTGTAGCTGGTAAGATGGCCATCATGGCCTTTCAGCAAGTAACAAACTCTTATTTAGTGGTCCTAATCTGCTGGTAAAATAGTGAAACATGGTAGTTTTTTTTCTTTGTTTCTTCCCTTTACACAATGTTAATCTGAACACAGTAAATTAGTAGTCTTTATTTTAAATACCATCTTATCCTTCACTTAGTTCTCCAGGGGTGTTTTAACTGGATCTCATCTTCTACTATCAGCACTTAACTGCCTGACAGAATTTTTTTTAAAGCTTCCACCCTGGAGAGGGTAAATAGCTCTCATATTATTTGTTACCTTTGATCTATCTTGCTCTATTAGTTTTCTGTAGTTTACCTTATAGAGTATCACAGGCCTTCAGTGTGCTGAGGTTAAGAGCCTCTCCTCTCTCATTGTGGTTGGGTTACTACAGGAATGTCAATCTCTATGGCTGACATCCGTGAGCGGGTGGAGTAGCGGTGGCCTGCATAGCTGGATGCATATCCCTGAGAAGGAGCATAACTTTGTGAGGGAGCATAACTTTGTGAGGGAGCATAGCTCTGTGAGGGAGCATAGCTCTGTGAGGGAGCATAGCTCTGTGAGGGTGCATAGCTGTAGGCCTGGGTGCCGCCAACCTCTGATGCATACCCATCTGGAGCAGAAACTTGAGTCATATACACCTGAGGTGCAACAGGGGCAACCAAACTCTGTGTGTAGCCCTGCGAAGGTACATAAGGCTGGGCATCGATCACCGTAGGAGGATATGTTTGTGGTGGGAATGGCTGCGGACCATAAACTGGGGAGGGAGGGTATCCATTGGCAGTGAGAGGCTGGGTGGACTGGGAGTTAGACATTGAGGGTAGGGGCAACCAGAAAGGTGAAGGCAACCGCTTACACATACAGTACCACATGAACATCAGCAGGGCGGCCAGCATCAGTCCTCCAGAGCATCCAATGGATATATACACAGCAAAACCATCAGAGAAAATATTTTCATATCTGGTGTTCATCTCCTTGGTACGGAAAAGGAACCAGACTGAGGGTGCAATGGCAATTGCTCCGCCCAGGAAGAGGAACATCCCAGCAATCAGGTGACAGCCTGCACTGTTAACCAAAAATCGGACTGTTTTAATGTCTGGTTCAGGCTTATCTGAGCAGCAGCAGGTTTTACACATCCCAGCCATGCACAGCAATAAGGCCAAAGAGCTGAGCAGGAGGCCTGCAGGAAGGCAGAACTGCAGGAGCCGCAGGTCCAGCTGGTCCACTTTAGAGTACCACTGGAAATGACAGAAAATTGTTTCTTTTCAGGCACACAAATATGAGAAAACATGGAGGAGAAAAGCAAATATTTAAGAGTAATACCTCAGAATCATAAAAGTAGCATCCTGAATATCCATCCTGTTTCACACATTTAGACCATAAACCATCATACACACTGATATTCTTGGCATTGCGATTGAAGGTGACGAGTCTCGTTACACGCCACTGTGGGACTAGTGCTGCTACGGCGATCCCACCGACAGACACAAAGGCAATAAAGAAGGCAAAAGCGTTGGTGGCGTGGATGTCCCGGCACGACATGGCTGGTTGGTGAGGGCAGGAACTGAGGCTGCTAGGAAAGTTCCTGTTCCTGGAAAAATAAAGGAAGACAGAAAGCAGTGGCTGCTTAGTCCAATGTGAAGCAATGCAACACAACTCCTGGGAAAGAACGTGGTTATAGAAGTCTATCTGATTGGCCCCATTACTGCTGAAGTAAGCTAAGTGTGCCACAGGCTGACCTAGCTATGGGCAACCCCCCTACATTTCTATTCACCACTGTGTAGTTGACCCAATATCTGCTGTCCCTGAGAGACAACACTCTCATTTCATTTGCAAACAAAGTGGGAATGACTTGGTGGCTGAGGCTGCACAGTAGAAGTGTTTATACGGCAGTGTATTACTAACGCTTTACAGCCGAACAATAAGTAACTGAATCAGAAGCTCAGACTTTACGTGACAGCATGCAACATCACAGCCATCACACTGGCCATCACAATACAGCTTGTCATTGCTTTTATATTAAAACAGCTGTTTTAATTCGAACAAACTGAAACTAAAAAGCAATATTTGTTTGACTACTTTTACAGCTTACCAGTCAATTACAGTGTGTGTGTGTGTGTATATATATATATATATACACACACTACTGCTCAAACGTTTGGGGTCACTTAGAAATGTTGTGTTTTTTTTAAATAAAAAGCAGCATTTTTTTTCCATTAATATAACATGAAATTAACCAGAAATACAGTCTAGACATTGTTAATGTGGTAAATGACAGTTATTGCTGGAAACAGCTGTTTTTGTTTTTTGTTTGCTTTTTTTGTTGTTTTGGAAACAGAGCATAAGGTTTTTTTTAATCTTTTGTAAGCTATGGAAGCCTCTGAAAAGCCACAGAACTGTTAACAATATCTAATAATAGCTTTTGACAGGTTAATAATAATAATCTAATATATCATGCTTAAATTAAGATTATTTTGACATTTTTATCAAATCAAGACGCACAGTAATGTGTAGTAATGTAATTTAGCGTAATTACCGTCTTTTTAAAAAGTATTAAAACATAAGCAACACATTTCCAACTAATTTTGTACTTTGTATGACCATTTAATTACCTTATATGTATGGCAAAATGTATTGATCGACGGTTGCTTCACTTAAGAGTACCTCACATGTTTTACTCTAATCCTGAAATGGTCTTGATTCATACTGAGTCACTGAGTTAGTATTGCAACCAGAAGTGCTGACAATGCTAACAGTAAGGTAACCACACAAACAGGACTAATACCGTATAGTCCAGTCAGGTTTGTGGTGTTATGAACCATAACTGAGTAATAACAGCTATTACTGTAAACGGGTGTGCCAAGTAGCCGCGCCAGCTTTATCGGCTTTTTCATTAGCTTCTAGCTGCTAGGAAACTTTGTAGGTTTGGTTTGTAACCCACTGAGTGGATCATATTTTAACGCCACATTTTTATGTGTTATTGCTTATGTAATTATAATCGATAGCTTAAAAGGAGGGGAAAAAAACTCACTAAAATGTTACGTTCCGATTTATTTCCGCTAATTATTCAGCTAGCAGAAGGCTAAAATGTTAGCATAAAAGTAGCCTACCCGTCGCATCATCCCGATCGTTTAAAGTGAAGTCCAAAATAATTAACCGTTAACAGTATTGAGTCAGATGCCTTTAATTTACAAATGCCCATCAGCATTTACAGCGAAGGCGGTGGCATTTCACTTTAGAGCTCCCGTACATACTCGAACAAAAACTAAGGAACCACTTTTACAGTAGGTCGGAGCATAAACAGGATGCGAGCACGTTAGGCTCCTCCCCCAGCGCGGTCTGCAGGTTCTTAACTCTTTCACTTCTGATGTTAGTCTCTACCTTTCAGGACTTTGACACAGTAAATGGTCGTGAAGATCACAGAATAGATCAAACAGTCTGAAAATAATAAATGTACTCTAGATTAAACATGATAAAAAGGAAAGGCTATATCAAAAGATAACTAAAATATTTAATTGTACAATGTAAGAAAAAATGAGTGCAAAATATACAACACATTTAATTCACCAGCTGCCCCACTCATGAAATTAAGATGCTACTGTGTTTATAATTTATTATAACAAAATATAAAAAGTTCTTCAGGCCTTCTGTGCTTTCTGTTGCTGTCTTGTAATTTCTGAGGAAGACTAATGCAAACACAGCTTTGAAATGTGTGTGTGCTGTTAGAAACATGGCTTTGATGTTACTGATGGACTCAATGATTTAATTCTTTTTATATTTCAGGGAGACATTCATATGATATACAAATCTGCTGGACAAGAAGGACTAAGTGATCTTCTTGGTGGTGAGATCATAGCTGCATACTTGAAGAATTTAAAAAACAGTTTACATTTGTAGAAGCAAATTGACTGCTCTGTTTTGTGTTTTTTAGTTCCTGCCAAACACAGAATGTGTTTCTGTTTCTGAATATTGCTAGTATTTCATGTGTTTCTTTAATAGGTGATCTACCAGAGCCGCCTTTCCCCAGCCCTCCATTTCCAGGGTCAAAAGTTGTTCACTGGAGAAAAAAGAGACAGGTGTGCATGTGTTGTAGGTGTTACATATTCCTCTATCTTATTGACTATTTTTCAGAAAATCATCCTAGTAAAAATGCTGATGTACTCATAGTCATGCTGTTGATGCTATATGTTAAAACCTGATCACAGTTTTCCTCACATACACATATGTTTAAGGTAATTTACAAGGCCAAGGAGAGTGTTTTCTAGCTCTCCTCCCACACAGCAGCTCTCAAACCATCTATTTCCCAATTTCTCATGAAATATTCATCCTATGATTAGGAGCTTTCTCAAGCCTCATGTTTTCAGAGAGTTAGTCAGCTTTTTTCAGCTCTCCAAACTTCTTTAAGTTTTTTTTTTATTTGGCAAACTTTTGTATTTGTTCAGTTTCATGCAGGAGGCATGAGTTGACCTTTGTGTTTATTTTGCTGTTTTGAGTTTCTCCTTGATATGAAGTCTTTGCTGGAGAAAACATAAAAAAAAAAAAAAAAAATCTCTACATTAACTGAAAATGATAAAATGTTGTTTTCTCTCAGGCTCCACATATGTCAGGTGTAGAAGATGAGACCAAATACATTGAGTTAATGGTGATCAATGATCATTTAATGGTAAGTTTTAACTACTCAACATATTATATGGATGAAGTTTTTTTATGCTGTCAAACTAAGGAAAATGTGTGTTCATGTCACATATGCCTCTATCTTGTTGACTTTTGATTGATACTGTGAAAGTCTGAACAAATCAGAAATAAACTTACATTATAAAACAGATCATTTTTTGATCACTTGCCACATTTGGACTAAAATATCAGCGTTGTTGAGTTATTATCTTGGAGGGTATGTCCTACTTTGTACTCAGCTAAGGTATCAGTACAACTTGTGGACACCAGCAGGGAAGAGCGAGATTCAATCCATGGCTGCAGACCTGTGTTTTTGTGTCCATTAATCCCATCTGGTTGAAATTTTTAAAGAAAAAAACAAAACAAAACTTGTGAGTAGTGCAGCAAGCACTGATTCTCAGTTCATGGCTGTGTACAAAAGCAGGGTTTCAGGTTAATATGCAGTCACTGAACCTAAACAGTTCACTGATAACAATTTACAACATGGATCCATAATGTTTAATAACAACAGTAAATACATGTGTAATCCAAAACAGCTGTGTTAACTGGCCCTTCATTCCACTGCATAAATCCAGTTCTCTGAGCAAGTTGTTGCTCCTCAGAAATCTGCAGTGCTGCATTTTAACTTTGCCCATCATTAAATATTATCCAGTTACTCTTCTTATTATTATTCTTTTGAGTGTCAAGAAGGTGGCTAAAATTTTACAAACCCAAATCAGACATCAAACAGTTTTCATCCAACAGTACCTGATTAACATGTACTGGAATGGAACTGATTCTGTTTTCTGTTCAGTAAAGACAATGTTTAGTATTAACAAATGTGCAAATGTTGGTTAATTTTAATCAGTTGAATACAGATTATAATTCCTTCTTTCATGTGTTTGACCTCTGTTTGTTTCTCTCTCTCTGTCTCTCTCTTTCTCCAGTATAAGAAGCATCGTCTTTCCGTTGGGCTCACAAATAACAATGCTAAGACAGTGGTCAATATGGCTGACATGGTAAGAACTGTATTGATCCTCTTCTTGGAAAGCTTGCCACAAACACTCCCAGGTATTGGAAGTGAGCAAACATTGCTCTGACTTCTTATTTAACCAATCCTACTTTTTCTTTTTAAATCCAGCAGAGCAGCTGTTAACCAGACAGCTGCTGTGTAAATTTTCAGATTTCAGTGGATTAAAGCAACAGTAGCCTTCCAACAGTATGGATGCAGATATTTTAAAGTTTGTTTGTGGCCATGTGTGTATGCTGTGTAACTGAAATCTGACCGGCTGCAGGGTCACATCTGTAAGGCGATAGATTGGTAAAGGTCACGCTTTTTGTTGTGCCCTTGAAGATGATCATATGTAGCAGACTCTGTTCGGGATGGACACATTGATTTCCATTACGAGCTACACATTATATGCTTAGAAGTTACAGCATCTACAATTATGAAGAAAATATTTAAGAAACATGCAATGTTTCCTCTGCTACTGACAAACCATTATTTGGGACCTGAAAATTAATCTTTTTTTTTTAATGTAATGAAACAGATATTTAAAGCATGTGTAGGTTTATGTACATGACCGGCACAATGTTCATAAAGATGGGGAGCAGCACATGTCTGGTGCAGGCTTGCTGTTTGATGTTTTGATTGTTCGCTCCTTATCAGCTGGTGTTGGAAGGCTTTAATATTTCCACACTGATGGATTTACAGACACTGAAGGAATATGAATCATGCTCATATCAAACCTTTGGTATTTTGTTTGAATGTACTATTTCTACTTCCTCAGTGTTTTCTTTCATAAAATGGAAATCCATTGAGGCCCCAGGACGCAAACATTATTATCTGCCTTTGCTTGCTTTGTCCTTCAGACAGTTACCTTTGTTGACTGTCTGGTCTCTTGTGATGTGCTGCTGCCTGGTGGCAGGATCACACAGACTGTGTGACTTCTGTCATAATGAGCAGCTGGAGACGCTAATGAGTATGAAGCATGCTTGTCGCTTGTAATAATGATCAGAACATGCATTTTCTTTGGGGCTTTCAATCATACAAGAACTTTGATGCTGAAGCTTCACGACTTTCAGAAGTTAACTTTAAGTTAATTTTCATTACCCAGATTTTCAGGGAACAGCTTAATACCCGAATTGTGCTTGTTGCCATGGAAACCTGGTCAGCTGACAACAAGTTTAACATTGATGACGACCCTATGGTGACACTCAAGGAGTTCATGAAGTACAGAAAAGACTTCATCAAGGAGAAATGTGACTCAGTTCACCTCTTCTCGTAAGTCTGGTGATTAAAAAAGGGAAACTGATGCGTTATCAGGGCGATGTCTTTTGTTAAACACATAACTTGTTTCCCCCCCTTTTTCAGAGGTAATCGCTTTCATAGCAGCTGGGGTGGAGCCTCCTATATGGGTGGAGTTTGCTCGCTCACTAAAGGAGGGGGAGTCAATGAGGTGAGACTTGAACCACAAAAAAAATGACTCAAAAAGCTGCAAAATTTACCCTCCATAATGGTTTTTATTTCAGTGAGGAGATAAAACCAGACAGTAAAGACCTATATTTATTGTTGTACCTAACTGATAAATGATTGTGGTAATGAAACATGTCAGAGTTTTGTCCTGAATAAAAGTAGGAAAAAGGGACAACAACTATGAAGCCTAAAGGCTGGTAATGGTTGAGTTTACAGACATCTGATGGAAAATAATTAAAGCAAAGCAGATGAGTGTGACAGTGTGTGAAAGGTGAAAGTAACAGAAGGTGGAGCAGAAGGAATAATACACCCAAGAATGAAGGCAGACATGAGAGAACATATTTTTCCTCTTCTACTGGTATAAAAACATCATTAGAGATGGAAGATAAGCTGTTGATGTTTTGGTCATTTCCATCCTATCCTATCAAGGTATATGCTTTAGTTCCAGGTTTTTAGCCTTTTAGTTCAATTAAATAAAATATTTTCAGTGTTAAGGAACAATGTTTTCATAACTTCCTTTCCCTGTTACACTTTTGTTTTATTCAAACTGATGTGATATTCTGCTTACTCTCCCCTTTACTCTGTCCTCTCTCTGTTTTGTTCCTGTCAGTACGGTAAAACAAATGAGATGGCCATCACCCTCGCTCAGTCTCTAGGACAGAACATCGGCATTTTCTCTGACAAGAAGAGGATCCTCAACGGTAAGCTGACAAACGTGATTAGCACTTTTATTAATCTTAAACTAATCTTAAAGCCTCATTTTTTTACAATTATGTTTTTTTTTCCAGGTGAATGCAAATGTGATGACCAATGGGCAGGCTGCATCATGGATGACGTTGGGTAAGTTATACTAAATGTTCATTTCTTCCTCTCGTCTCACAACCAGTCAGCTCACCTTTCACAGATGATGGTGACTCAGTTTTTCTGCATTTTCATAGCTTTCTAAGTAATTCTGATAACTCTGTCTGCTCGGATTCAGTGTTACTCACTTATGAGTGTAGTTAATAGCTAGTTTTATCCTGACTTCTAAATTTATGCTAATATTGATCTTTTTATCTGGACAAAAAGCAGACAAATGCTGGAGTGTTATTGTAGATTTATAACTTACCACTAGGTGTCAGTCTTGGTATATTTATGACATTTGCTTGTTTATATAACTTGAAGTCTTTTAGAAGTAATGTCTTTTATAATATCTTGCTTACTAAGATTTGAGAATAGTTATTAAATCAGCCTGTGTATGTATCAGAAATCATGACATTGTCCTAAAATGTATCTCTATGCTCTACAAGCTTGCTTGGTATTGTGGACAAATGGATGTGTGTGTGTATTTGTCAGTTCAAGTCTTTTTGCCGCGTGTTTGTGAATGTATACCCCTTCTCTTAAATACTTCTTGCATTCCCCCTCTATCCCGAATGGGACAGCAGGTGAGCAGAAGCTTGCTACAGCGTTGCTTGTGCTGGTATTGAAGCAACTGGCTGCCTCAGAGGGGGTCGACAGTCATCACAACCTTTTCCATGTCATCCAGCAGCACCTCAGATACTGTGGCCCCAGCTTCTCTTTTAATTAAGACGATATGAATAAATACAGTTTGATGTCCTGTTTTGTAATACACTGGCTGTATTTTTCATGATCTCGTTGTTGTACAGTTTCACATTTACATAACGTCTATTATTTCTTTAGAGACAACTTTGTTTTGTTTTTCTAATTATTGAAATGCTCCCTCGTTGCTCTCTTCTTTAAAAGTTTGAACTTTTCATAACTTCTTTTTGTCCATATCTACCGATTGATACAGTCTGCAATGTCATTCTCATCCTATCCCTTACTTCATCTCAGGCTTACAACAGTACTTTCCCTAACGTGCCACATCCAGATCCTGCTCTACTCGGATACCATAAGACACCTGTTGTTAGATAATGAGGTCACATTACAGAGGACAGGTCCTCCTTTCAACCTGTCGTCTGTGATCGGACCAAGCCACAGTTTCTATTAGATAAATAAATGGTATTTCAGACATTTGTATTCAATGATCTCAGTCATGTTCTCTGATGGACGTTTGTTGTGTCCCTCAGCACCTGCATGCCTGATCTACTTAACATTAACATTGTTTTTACAGGGTGTAGCTGCTATGTGTGTTTCTGTACATAATTTATGCATATATTCGGCATGTGTACTCCTACAGAGTGCACATGTGGCAGCTTTCTATAGTTAACCTACATTTCTTTCAGATCTGTAAATCCTAACTACACCTTGTATCAGCTTGTTCTAAATACACAATGGTCGAGTTAGGATTTTAAATGATTTACATGTTCATGTTTTTTATTATTATTATTATTATTTTGTGTTTTTGCTTTAGTTTAAGATATCGTCTCATGAAAGAACAGATGCTCCCCCGAACAAATCAGGTCAAAATATGTGTTTTGAAGTGTATACCATTGAAAACTAAAACGTTCTGATTTAATGAACTCAGATATCCTAAAATACACGCTGTCATGGACACATTAATGTGTTAAAAGTTGCTTTACAATGTTGCAGTGATGGCTGACTGTAGTTCAGTGTGATATTTAAGACAACCAGACTTACTTTTTAGTTTTTGAATATGTTTCACCAGTATCACGCTAGAGAGTCACTAAGGTAACATTTGAACCTGAGCATCCCATGAAACGATCATTATTGGGGTTATTGTTAGCTTGTTAACCCACACAGCCATCTTTTGAGATGTTGTCACATGATGATGCTGGAAAGAAAATTCAGCTGTTACTGTAGATGAGGGGGCCATGAGTTTAACAAAGATGACTTACTCATTTCTGAAACCACCTCTCTTCTCTGTCTAGAATATTGCTGTTGCTGTTCTCAGTTCACGCTCCCTTATCCTTTAGATGGAGGTGGACTGAGCGACGGTGTATACCAGCCTGTGCACGGCACTGAACTGCAAATAAAACACTGTTTGAATGTTAAAGCCTTAGTGCGAAGCGATTTTTGTCAGAGAGTCTGAGTGTGTAGTTCTTTCATGAGAGGTAAAATGTTTTGAAGAAGTCCAACTGTTGCTTCTTTAAACTCTCAACATTACCATGACCTGATCTACGGAGACATACAGTATAGAGTTCAGTGTGATTTCGATGCTTCTCTGCCTCCTAATATCCACTAGAGGGGTGATAAGCTTATTGTGTGTAAATGGTGATTTTTTTTCTGGAGATGCTTGTACACTTTATTGAGCTTGCATTGTATTTTTTAAAGGTAATTCTTATAAAATAATATAATACATAGTTTGATTCCAACATGTTGTTTATTCTGACATAAACAGCATTTTTCATAGCTGAATAATGATGCATTTCAGGTACAGTTGTACCTCTTTTCACACATGAGTCACTTAAGCATGTTTCATCTTTGTTTTTCTCCTAATTATATTTAAAAAGAGATTAAGACTACAAAATGTTGATAACATTTAGCTTTGGCACAAATGTAGAAATCAAAGATGAAAATTCCCATATGCCTGACAACTTTAAACACGACTAGTTTAGGAAATGTGTCTGAAATATTGTAGAATACTTCATCCTTCATCAGGCATAACCGCTGGCTGATCATAAAACCATTTTCAGCGTGGCTTCATTTAGTCGCATAACTTATGAATCAGCCTGTTGCGGCCCTTGACTCTCTCTTGAGTCTTTGTTATTGCATTGTCTCCTCGATCAGTCCTGATGAGCAAAGGCATCAGAGACACTCAAACATGCTCTTAAACAATTATGGTGATGAAGTCTGACAGAAGATAATGATACTGCTCAGTGCTGGGTTGAGGTCATTTCGAGGATCAGACAGAGCAGTGGACATGTGATTATAACAGACTGATTTTCAACATTTTCAGGTGTTCTTTGGACTCCAACTGAATGTGTCATGTAGTGGACTTTAAAATTTTATTCAAAGTGAAGAGCAATAATAGTTATTAATTGCCAGCAGTGTGTGGTTTCTGTTGAGCATTTTGGGTCTTTTAGGAGCACGATGTTAATCGATAATGCAATAACTGCTTCAAAATGATCATTTGCTGGTCAAAGTGACAAAAACAAAAAGCGTCTTAGAATGCATTACACATATGATTCTCACCACAATCACTGTGCTGTACATCTGCCCGGTATTTAATTATAGGAATCTTCTCTAAACTGTGAGTATGGTTAACCAGTGTTAAAACCTTAAATATGTTGAGTGTTTGCTGACTTTCGGGGAAAAAAAACAACTTGATTTTATTATTAAAATTGATTGTGTAACACAGGTTGGATATTTCCATGCTTGTACAAATGAATGATTATAGGATAGTAAAAACTAACCTGTTTAATTTTGCAACAAAGAGCATTTGTATGAGTTAAGATGCATAAAACAACTTTTTTATAGTGTTTTTTTTTTTTTGTTTTTTGTTTTTTTTGAGGGGGTGGGGGGGAGTCAGCTCCTCACATTCACGTTTATGTCTGAGGCTGTTTATTGTATTTCTTTTGTTGTTAACAGCATAATATCTTGTGGTGTGTATTTAACAGTTTCTACCTACCCAAGAAGTTCTCTGATTGCAATGTGGAGGAGTACCACAATTTTCTGAGCAGCGGTGGCGGAGCATGTCTGTTCAACAAACCTCTGAAGGTACATCATTCGACACACAAATATTGTATGTGCATATACAGGTAGATTTGCCAGGTAACATTTGCCAAAACGTTGGAATGCTATGCGAGATGAAAACAGAATGTTTGCGAATGATTGAAACCCTATGTTCTATAGGGTTTCAGAACAAAGGCAACATATCCAGTGTTCAAACTGAGATTTTTTTATTTGCTGGAAAAAGAAAGGTCTAATAAAACTGAGAGCCTGAGCCGTTTAGAAAGACTAAAGACTGGGAGGAGTCGCAGAAAAATAATTCAACAGCTGCACTACAATGCTTCCCAACATAGATTAGATCAATTTTACGGATTTCGTAGTATGATTTAGACATTCAATGAATCAATAGGGACATTATTGAATGAGTGTAATAATTAAGCCTTAAAATACAACTTTACAATGAAAATCCCTGCATGAAGACTGTTACCAAATAACAAAGTTCATCACCGGATCCATACACACATTTCAGCTCAGACTTATTTACGACTGACTGATGTATTATGAAAGCACAGTTCTTTTAAACCGGTCTGCCTGCAGTCCAGACCTTTCACCCACATTATGAAATGGACAAACAAAGGAGGCCCTGAACTGTTTAGTAGTTGGTCTCTGTTTCCCAAATACTTACAGAAGTACAGCAACACTGCCTATCGATGTCCCAGTATGCTCTTTTCATACAAGTAAATATTTTCTAAAAACTAAATTCTCTCTTACCGTTTTAAGTTGAATAAAGAGTTTTACACATTTTACACGTCACATATGCTTTGGTTGTATTAGCATTATATTTATTTTGTCCTTTTTCTGCTCAGCTGCTGGACCCTCCAGAGTGTGGCAATGGCTTCGTGGAGCATGGAGAGGAGTGTGACTGTGGCAGTCAAGAGGTGAGTTAAAGCAGTGAATCCAAATTGATCAATGCCAGTAGAGATTAACATGAACGAATTTACTGGGATAGCCACAATAAATAAAAGTGATGAGTCTGTCAGTGGAAACATGATCATAGAGATCAACCAAAGAGGCCTCTTTTGAAATAAACTCTAAAATGAATAAAACAAAGACAACTGAAGGCAGTTTTTGTTCATGTTTTAGGAGTGTAACAAAAAAGGGGCGAACTGCTGTAAGAACTGCACCCTGACTAAAGGCTCCAATTGTAGCAACGGACTCTGCTGCAATAACTGTCAGGTACAGAAAAGGAAATCTACACACGCACACACACACACACACACACACACACACGCACACACACAGGGTTGGCCAATAGCAGTGGCTAACTGAGTCCCCGAAAAGCTTATCTAATGTGTTTTTAACTTTAAACCTCTTTTATTTTTGTGGCAACTTAAAGAGGATTTCTAAAATAATGGCTGCTCTTAGCCCTTAGGGATCTTTAACTAACTGTGCTACACTTGAGATGTAAATGAGTAGGCAGGCATAGAAAACATATGGTTATGTAAGGTTTCAAATGCGGTGTTGTCTCAGCCCTTCCAGTGCAGGTTTTTCACCCCTGACTCGCTGCTTCAGTTCAAGCCAAAAACCTCCTGCAATGTGTTTGATCTGCACTGTATGTTGCTGCAGGTGGAGTACATGGGAGTTGTGTGCAGAGATGCTGTGAATGACTGTGACATCCCGGAAAAGTGCCCGGGCAATTCCAGTCAGGTGAGTGTGAGCTTTTCTTGCACTGTTCTTTGGAGGTGTAGCTCCAAACTCCGGTTGTGTGCAAATTCACATCACCGTAGATTTAAGGGACGATGCTAATTCTTTCTCTCTATCTTTCAGTGTCCACCAAATGTCCACAAAATGGATGGTTACACTTGTGAAAAAGACCAAGTAAGAAGTTTTACAGTTTTATTAGGTCTTAAGTGAAAGCTTTTGTGTAAGCTTTGGGTATTTTTGTTCACGTTTGATTAAGATTTACTGTACTTCTCTCTGTAGGGTCGCTGCTTCAATGGAAGGTGTAAAACCAAGGACAGGCAATGCAAATACATTTGGGGAGAGAGTAAGTGTATTATTATGTCACATCTGCATAGAAGATGCACAATTAAACAGTAATAGTAGGTGTTATATTTAAAATTGCTTGTATTGCATCTTCCTCAGAGGCAACAGCAGCTGACAAATTTTGCTATGAAAAGCTCAACATTGAGGGAACAGAAAAAGGCAACTGTGGGAAGGACAAGGACACCTGGATCCAGTGCAACAAACAGTAAGCTGGCTTTTTCTGTGACCTACACATGTGCTGTTCTGGGTTGTGCACTCCAGGTGAAACAACAACTTCCTGTTTTAGGGATGTTCATTGTGGCTACTTGCTGTGCTCCAACATCTCACCTGCACCACGTCTGGGAGAACTGCAAGGAGGACTGACATCTTTCTCAGTGGCCCAACACAGTGCTTCTCTGGACTGCAGGTACACAACACTAAAAACGAAATATTAACCCAAAGCTAACAGAAAACAGACTGGTGCTACATTTCTGTTTCTGTCCTCTTTTTATTCTTTGGTTTTGTATTTCCAACATTAAAAATACTCTGGAATAGTTTATTCTATACTTCAGTAAAACATAAATGTAAAGACTTGACACTGAAATTTATTATCGAAAAAAAAAAGAAGAAAAAAAATCATCTCCCAAAAACCTAAATTTCCTCACTGATAGTGGTCTGATTTTTTTTTTATAATGCCCCTAATCTAAACCAAGCCATGGCTAACACTAGAGTCTTAGTAGCACAAATTTCTTTGTAACAACATAATATATAAATGAAATTAAACAGAGCATATTTACTGTAATACAACACTGTGTTTCTCCTTTGTAAGTGATTCAGCCATGTTTACTGGTTCACTTTTCAGTGGAGCTCATGTGCTGATCGATGGCGACACCGACCTGGGATATGTCGAGGATGGGACAGCCTGTGGAACGGACAGCATCTGCTTCAATCACAAGTGTCTCCCAATTCAACAGTTTAACTTTAGCACCTGTCCCGGGACAACTGACAAGACCATCTGTTCTGGACACGGGGTACAGGGCACTGAGCACCGAGGGGACATCAGCGCAGACCTTACAAACTTAGTCATTAAATAGATTAGTGGAATAGTGCTACAGGCCTCCCCAGTTTTTCAAAGCCTAGAATACACTTGAGGGAAGCTCAAAAATCTTTCACATAATTATTTATGCCTGTCTAAGGTACGATAACCCTTTTCAGTTGTTCAGTAAAAGGTTTAAACACCTCATGTTAAACTACATGCACACTATAACAAAACTCTGACAATCACACACCACAGAGTCCAAAAGATCCTAGCCGAGTCCCCGTTTACTTTAAAAACTTGATTTTCAGTTTCAGGCTAAATTTAGCAGCATGCTTATTTAGAAAGCCCTCAAGGAGTCCTGACCTCAGTCCTGACAAAAAATTTTAGTAAAAGACACACATTGTGTTCCACCGTCATTTAAGGAGCAAATTTAAATATTCTGCAAAGAAAAATTGCTGAAAAGACGACACAGCAACAAGAAAACGGTGTTAAAATTTTAAATATAACAATCATAATAATAACAACTTTAAATTATGTTGGCCAGATTGAAACACATCTTTCCAATCAATTGATTACACGAATGATGAGAGGATTAGCTGATTCTTTGCTTTTGGTAGGGAGTCTGAAATAAAGATAGTCTTAAGCGTGACAGTAAGGAGAATGTTAAATCAGCTAGTTGCAATAGGGTCAAACAACACAGGACAAAAGTGGTGACACAGAAAGGAACAGTGCAGTCCTACTGTAAGACTGCCTTACCTTGCTCTACTTTACCTCATTGCTTTGAATCTCCACACTTACCTTTTAGATTTAATAGTTAAGTGAGTCCAAACTTTTGACTTGTCCTCTATACGTGTTTGTCACAGGAATAAAGAGCTTTTGTTTATGCCTTCAAAATGAACAACCATGGGAAATTGTTTGTTAAGTCTCATTCGTTCTCATTCTGTAGGTGTGCAGTAATGAGCTGAAGTGTGTGTGTTACCTGGGCTGGACAGGAGAGGACTGTAGCTCCACGTCTCCATTCAGTCATCCTGTGCTGGGACCCATTGCCCCCATCTCAGGTAAAGATTTAAGTACTACCTGTTAGCTTTATTCACACCTCTCTTTGTTTTCTTTTTCTTCCTCTTGTCAACATTTAGGATCGTACTCCATGCATGTATCACTTCACTCTGTCCAGCTTGCTTACTTTTTTTCAGTATTTCAACTTATATCCCTTGCTTCCTCACATCAGTCCACAAATATTTCTTTGTAATTTGTTGCATTTTTGTATATTTATGCTTATATGTTGGGCTCGTGTCTGTTCATTAAACCAGCTGCATTTGTATTCACTGAACCATGCATGTCATTCTTTTTGTTTGTCATTATTTTCACACTCATTCTTTGTTGACAGGCTGATGTCTTTGACGGAGTGACTTGAGGTCAGATTTGAGTTCCTTTTTCATTGTATTTGTCCTGTCTAATGTCATTTCCTGGCTCTCCTCCTTTTTCACACCAGCTTCAGTTCAACACAGTTGGTAAATCATTGCCCTCATTAAATGGAAAAAAAGGTGTTTATAGTTATCTTGAATGGGAAGCTCAACATGTTTCCCTCATATTAGTGCTGAAAAATTAGGGTAATTATGTGGTTCTCAATTTATTCCCCCTTGTCCTCCTTTCAGACTTTTCCTGCTACACGTGCTGTGTTTTTGTGTTCTGCTGCAGTGTTTTGTAGTCTGTGCATCCCCCCCTCATGTGTCTGGATTACTCAGGACACAAGAGAAACAGATCCAATTAACACACATTTGGTTCCCCACTCTCCTCTCTTCCTCTGTCTCAGGTATCACCAGCACCAACATCATTATTGGAGCCTTTGCTGGTTCTATCCTCTTCCTCGCCCTAATTCTGGCAGTTACAGCCTGGTGCTATAAGTGAGTGCACATGCAGGAATAACTGGATTCCTGATAGTAAAAATTAAATCAATTATTGATGAACTTTGATAAAAAATTCTGTTCCTTTTTGCAGAAGCTACAAGAAAAGACGCTACGTCGAGTCAGAGGTTCACAGAAGATTCTGCCGGTTGGCTCAGTTTAATTCTTTTTGCAGCATATTTTTAAATCCATGATAAAACTGTAGCTTGTTTTTGTGTTGAAAGTAAGTTCTCTTGCAATATTATGTTTGTGTTATTCCTTGCTTTAGGGTTTGTTGTTGAAATTCAAATTTATAGTTGAGAGAACACTCAAAGAGATTTAAAAAGCAACAGACTTAATCATAATTTTGATAAAATTTAAATTTCCAAAAGTCTGCTACGAGTGCTCTCAGAGGTAGATATACAGTGTCTTGTTATGCTTTGAGATTTCATTAAAGTAGAAGAATAATGTTAGGCTGTTTAGTGTATAGCAGAGATCCTCAATCCTGGTCCTCCAGGGGCCGGTGTCCTGCAGGCTTTAGAAGTCTCTCTGCTTCAACAAGTCTGCTAATTACCCATCGATCTAAGTCTAAGTCAGATGTGTTGCAGCACAGAAACTTCCTCAAGGACCAGGACTGAGGAACCCTGGTTTATTTTAGAGGCTGATATTGTGTTGATGTCACAAAATCTTATTATAATGATGATGAACTGGAAATCATCTTGTGGTGGGGTCACACCGGATGGAAAAACAAAGAAGTCTTAAACCAGATTGAATTTTGCCTTCATTCCAATGTCTACTACACATCTGTAAAATTTTGTCACACTGAAACCTGTCCACAAATGCTTAAAGTGCTAACGCAGTTTTCATGGTACTTCTAGTCACTGTATTTATCACATGACTCAGGTTATGCTGTAATGACACACATACTCATAAAATGACAACATTAGACAGACTGGTAACTGGTTAGAAACTCAGCCATGACACTGTTTGCATCTGGGTGAGTCAAAATGTACTCGAAAGACAACAAACAGACAGAATTATTACCTATTTTTTTAATCCAATACAGGCAGATGTGTAGTGTTGAGTGTACTAAATAAAAAAGAGAACACACATCTCATGATGCAAACAAACAATATTTTCTCCAAATCATAAATCAAATCTATTTGCCGGGGGGCTTTTCCTGCAGTGGTATTCATTTCTACAACATCTAAAGCATTCCTCTGTATTTCCAGACAAATTCCCCCAGGTGACTATGTCACCAAACCTGGGGATGCAGATTCATTTTACAGTGACATGCCTCCAGGCGTCAGCACAAACTCCGGCTGCAGCTCCAAGAAGAGGTCAGCCTGCCTGTCGCACCTGCAGATTTGCACCCTGTCCTTCACTCCCTCCATCCCATCCATTTCTCAGAACATCTCAGTGTTTGGCTTCAGGTGTGCCATCTCATCATCACTCATTCATTTGCAATCCTGTGTATGATATAAGCATGAGTGTGTTGCGTTCGCTAAATCGCTGATGTAAATCTCACTCAACATGTGTTCACATCTTGCTCTGCGATTGTCAAAGCTTTCATTCAGTGTCTTTCACTGAATATTTTCTGAAACTGCTGCCAAACGTGTGAACATTTGGGCAATGAAGAATTGATGCCACATATACTCAATTCTTGACATCATGTTATATTCAGCTATCATGATAGTGTCACTGCTTATACGGTTGTCATGGCATTGTTATTGTCTCTTACATCATCAGTCTTCCACTCAAAACAAAAATTGTCCAGTTTCTTAGAAGGATGTAGGTCGTCAGTTAATTTTAATCTGTCTTGTACATGTATGTGTATGCGTGTGTAGATCTAACGGCCTATCCCACTCCTGGAGTGAGAGAATCCCAGATGCCAAACATATCTCAGATATTTGCGAAAATGGGAGACCTAGAAGCAACTCATGGCAAGGTAACACACACTCATACAGCATATAAAAGGAAATAGTTGTCCTTCATCAACACAGAATTTTAAATATTTTTCCCCAAAAACAGGGACAGAAAAAAGACAGCACACCTGTGGGAAAGAAGAGAAACAATTCACTTCATGTACTCGTCAATACAATCCATTTTATCTACAATATAACTAACGTCCATAAATCGTTGTGTGAAACCTTTTTAGGTCCCGAAATAATCCAAACAAAAGGTGATTATTAATTTTAAAACATCATTTTGCCATCTGTTTTGAAATACTGGGGAAACAAAATGGCTAACCAAAGATAAAACAAGGACAGGCTCACACACTTTATTCCACATAGAAACTATTTATTGATAACATTCGATCTTCATCAGGTCAGAAGTGTTAACAGTAGAGCACACACTGATATTTATACCCCCCCCTATGGATTAGCAAGCTCCAGGTGGGGCTGCTGAAAGTGTAAGGTTCATAGTCTACCAAAACAGCCAAGAAAATAACACTGAAAACACTATATACACTGCTAAGTGTAAACCAAGAAGAGGTAATTATAGTACAATCTCCCCCAATAGATTAAGGAAGATACTCTAACTTAGGGGTGCCCAAACCTTTTGCATCCATGGGCCAAAGCGAAAATGTACCAGTGAGCCAAACACAGCGATTTTAGGGGTGAAACACAAATAAATGTAAATCGTGGTTCTTTTAATTATTGTTAAAGCATGCAAATGCATTCTTGTCCTCACTGCAAATAACACACTACAAACACCAAAATGGCAAAATAACAATAAAGGCATAGTTAGAAGGACAACAAACAAAAATTGCAGACAGTAAATTGTAACCAAATATAGTGCAAAATGTCATCAACAAAAAGAAAAACACTGCATGTACACCAAATCAAATTGCTAACAGTGACTGACAAGGTGAGTATGTCATTGAGATGTGAGCCAATCTTTCAAGTCTGACATACTCAAATAGTTTTGATATCTCGGTGGTGGGCCAGATGTAATGAGCTGGCGGGCCAAATTTGGCCCACGGGCCCTACTTTGGGCACCCCTGCTCTAACTCTTTATTAAAACTTGTATGAGCAAGGGTCTGAGGTGCAAAATATGCATGTGCCCCACAGATATTTTATAAGATAAACGGCATTTCTAATGGAGCAAGTGATAGCACGTCTTATTCTCATGGTTTAAACTGAGATTGCATGGTTACATGTGATGCATTTAAAAGTGAGATTGCTCAAACCACTTTGAAAATATCCAGGTGGGATGTTTAAGTACATAGCACATTTCACAGGTAGGAAGTCAGATTTTAACATTTGTCTTGGATTCAAAGCTTTTTATAGATTCTGCAATGTTGTGTCAGAGCACAGGCTTTTCTTCATTTATCTACCCATTTAATATGTTTGTTAAGGAAATGTGTTTATCTGAAGTGTGTTGATCTCTTTTTTAACTCCAGGAAATCTGAGTGGTAATCGGAAGAAGCTGAAAGGGAAGAAGTTCCGTGCACGGTCTAACTCCACAGAGTAAGTTCCTCGTGGGATCATGTTGCACACAATATTTTCAAATAGCCAACAACAAACTTTTCAGGATTTTTTAAAGGATACACCTCATTTTATTCTTTATTTGACATTTTTTTATGTCAACAAATCCCATGAAAAGACCAAAACAAAGCATTAGCCAGCCTCTCAGTGCTAACTTTTCCGCTAACTTTCTGTCTCTCTTGGTCCCTACTAAAAATATTTGTCAATGAAAAGGTTAACAATATGTTTGGTTTATTTAATAAAGATAAAATGATCCTATAAAAGATGTAGGTACTGTAGGTCTTTGGAAATATCAAGCAATAAGAAGCAAATACTATAGAACTATTTTGTTTTCTGGATTAGTACATACAGGATGTTTATTAGTGTTCATAATCCAGTGAGTCTGGTACTGAGAGAAATCTGAAATCAGGTTTTGGATACATAAATATATGAACAGGTTTGAATGGTTTTGTTCTTTTCATTAAATTTGTTGACACTATATAAAAAGATGAGTATGATTTAAATAAAAAAATATTGTCTTTATCCTTTAAAGACGAGGTGTAGCTGAAATAAACTTAAGAAAAGCTTCACTTTAAAGTTCCACCAGATACAAATACACACACTGAGCCTCACAGGTCGGAATATGGCGACTTTGTTCTCTATTTTCATTGTGAACTTAAAGCTCTTTTCTGACTTGTGAGGCTGAACTGTACCTTTTAATACTTTAAACTGTCTTCTGAGCCTGTGAATAAATAAAGAATTTGCATTCATGCCTGTTGACTGCGAATGAACAATAAGCAGTGTGCACCGGCTGCCTCCCAGCCTGCCCTGTTTGTTTGTGTGTTTCTTTAAAGGTCTTTTTTTGCCCATGAGGTAGTTTGTTATGCATCTGTTCTCACTATAAGCATGTTACTGAGTGATGAAAGCTGACTGCTTGGAATGATGCGACCGATGTGCAACTGAGCCTGTAACACACAACACAGTTGTTTGTTTGTGGTGCTGTTTTCATCTGAAACCACACGCAGGTCTGTCTGCCATCTTCACCATTTTCTCAATTGCATCTTGTTCAGAATATCTTTGCTCTGCTCTGCTTTCCTAAAATATTTCCTCTTCCTCTCTCCCCTCACTTGCTTATTTCTGGAATTTTCATTCCTTTCTTTCCTTTTCTCTCTTCTCCCCTCCTTGTGTTGTGTCCATGAACCCCCACCTCCCCTTCCCCTCCCACAGGTATTTAACCCCTCGCTCCAAAACAGAGTATTATGATGTAACTAAATGGGTAGAAGATGTGAATAAAAACACTCGTGGACCTTTTCTTAGGTATTACCCTCAGACCATGTCCCATATCCTACACACTTGTGTAAATCTCCCTCATTTTTGGTTTGATTTGTGGTTTGAAAAGTAATATTAAACATCCAGTCTTTTTACACTGAAGCTTTAAATTTTTCAGAGACAATGTTATAGAAAGCTGGCATGTTACTACTTGGAGTCTTTAAAATGAGTTAGAAATTAGTTCAGACTAGGGTTAAGGAAATAATTTTTTATGAGTTATATACCAGTGTCAGTAAAGACACAAATCTTTTATTTAAACAGCTGCTTTTTCATTTTCAGGTTTTTATTTTCGGCTTCTTTGCATTGATGGAAACCAAATGACAGATTTTACTGCCTGTGTCGGTGTTAAAACCAGAGTGCAGTCATTTTTACTGCAAATTTTCCTGACCCCCCCCTTCTTTGCTCCCTCTTCCCCCTCAGTGTCTTGTTACTTCTGCATGTTCAGTGTTGTTCAGTCAGTAAGTGTTTGCGTGTCGATCCCGCCTCGCTCCCCAGTAACCTTATGCGCATCAGTGTGATGTCATTGCTGTGTCAGTTATTTTTTGTGCTGCTCTGACATCATTACTGTGCTGCTGTGAAATAGAGTTAGCCAATTCTGGTGTCCAAGGTCTATAGATCATCAAAAACACAAGCTTCCCTTGGCAACAAGGAAGTCCACAGACTGAACAATACATTTGCACTGGAGTCTATAGACCTTCACTGTGCCCAGGAGCGTGCCCCTTACCCTTCCTGTGTTACATTTACTCAAGCATAGAAATGGAGCAAAAGAATGGAGAGACATGGAGCTGTACATCAGGGAGCCTGGTTACAAAGAATGTATAAATGCCTTTTATTATTATTTTTGTTAATTAAATCAGCAGGAAGTGCTCCTCGTGTAACTGTAGAAGGCCACTGCTATGATTAATTCACATGACAGTGCAGAACTTCTGCATAACCAATCAACAAGTTGCAGAATAAATCTGAGTTCAAACACCACCTTGCAGAGTTCTGTTTGTTAAGATGTTTCATTTTAAACCAAAGTGTACCGCTCTGACAGACCAGTATGTGCCGTCCATGGAGCTACGAGCAGAAATAGTTTAATAAAAAGATTAAGAATTTTTTTAAAAAAATCTTTTGATATAATTTATTTTAAAAATGGAAATCAATATATGAATTTATTGTGGAGAAAAATGACTTTGGAAACTGCACTCCACTCTCTCCAGTACTTTGGCCAGTCCAGGACGTTCTTTGCCACACTACAGATGGTGTATATGTACAAGCTGCTGCATATGGGATAGGCTCTCCTTGTGATCCTGAGTACAGTGGTGCCTAAAAGGTTTGTGTTCCCTTAGAAGATTTCCTTTATTTCTGCATGAATTTGACCCAAAACATCATCAGATTCAAAAGTCCAATAAGTAGATAAAAAGAACCAAATAAACTACCTGATATTACTGTGAATGGAAAGTATGAACCTTTGCTTTCATTGTTTAATGTGTGAACCTTTGTGCACAAAGTTGATGAGCTCTCAGCTCCGATTTCTTCCATACAGAGAAGCATCAGATTTAGGATTCCCTCAGGAACGTGGAGATTTAAAAACTATTCCTATAAACCATTCTTAAGTTAAACAAGGGGTTTAGGTTGTCTTGCTGTATGACCCACTCTCTCTTTAGATTGTTTGCTGCCAATGTCCAGACATTTTCCTTTATATTTTTATTGTGTAATTCAGTAGTAATTGCTTTAGGGTAATAAGGATAATAAGCTATACTGCCCAGTTACAGATTATGTTTTTCTGTCTCCAAACAAAGCTTTTCTTTTATACCGAAAAGGATCTAGGTTCTAGTTTGTCACTTGTTCATGTGTTTATGTTTTCCCACACTTCAGCAGTCCAGTCTTGTATAACTCGTGTATTGCACAAGAGAGATGGTTTTGAACCTTTTCTGATGCAATCAGCATCATGTTCACTCTCAAATTAACTGAAACTAGAGGTTCACATAGTTTTGCCACCCAGTGATATGAAATGTTGGATAACTCTCCTTAATAAATAGCTTACAAAGATATTTTTCTCACATTTGTTTGACTTTTTTTTTCTAAAGAACGGTTGGAAAAAAAATCTGATGATGATTCAGGTCACGTTTATACAGAAACTTTACACAGAACCTTTAAGCACCACTGTATGCTGTTCTTTCCCAGCTTCGGTCTGGTCTGCTGTCCCAGTCACTTTATTTTACTCACTGCTTCCAGCATCTAAACACACAGGCTGATCAACCCATCAGAGAGCTGACAGCAGAGGTTTCCTTTAGCAGCATGCTACTTTTAACATGGCTAAAGGTACATTTCTGTTACTTTTTGCTACCTGTGTGTTGGTGCTTGCTGAAAATGCTGTGGCAGTTGGAGAAACTATGACCATGCCTACATCGTAGCTGGGAACTACTGTGTACTGGGGTTGCTCTTAAAAGTCAAGTATTGGTTATTTTTTCTTTTCTTTTATTTAGCTCTTTGTGAGCAACTTTTAGGAGCAACTTCTCTATTCAGGAAGTTGAAACCCAAAGAACTGGAGCAGCTCAAGGAGGATGTTGGCCAAAGTCACAGATCTAACATTAGCACAATGTTCTTATCTAACCTCATTTATTCATAAATCTGTGTCTTTGGCCAACTCATCCTTACACAGACTAAAAACATACAAAAAAAAGCAATAGTTTAACAATGTCACCTTCCCCTTCTCCTCAGGACACTATCCCCTGCCAAGTCTCCCACTTCCTCAACAGGATCAATTGCATCCAGCAGAAGGTACCCATACCCTATGCCCCCACTCCCCGACGACCAGAGAAAAGCCAACAGGCAGAGCGCAAGGGCAAGTATCAGTTAAAAACACTGGATTTTAGCACCAACAACTAATGTGGCTGTGATTGCATGTACTCTATTACACAATAAGAGGCATGCCGGTCTCTAATGTCTGAGACTTTTACAGAGAGTCAAGGGGCTGACCAAAAGTGCACTGAAAGAAACTTTAAAAATATCTCTCTTTCCTCTTTTCCCCCCTCCTTTCTTCTCTTTCCAGCTGTGGGAGACATCAATATAAGAACAGCCTTGCCCAGTCTGCCCTACAAGAGCTACAGCTGTCTCCTTTACTATGAACGAAAAACACAAAAATGCAACAAAATTGACTCTAAGCTTCTAAAGAGATAGAGAGAGAGCCCCCGCTGGACAGGAAGTAGACAGGTCTGTTTGAATCGGTGTGTACGAGTGTTTTCGAGGCTGTCTTGCCAGATGGCATCTCTACAAGACGATGCAAAGAAAGCTCTGCATTTACTCCAGAGCAGCTTGAACTCAGACCGAGCTGTTCCTGTCTGTTCAAGCCTCACAAATGGGACAGGATACCCCAACACTCTGACACCCCCACCCCTCCTCCCACACACACACACACACATACACATTTTTTTCTCAGCACTCCCAACTCCATTGCCCCAAGGCATTCAACCTCCTCTTTAAAAGGAGCAGCGGTGCCAGGAGCAAGCCATTGCATCACTCTGCACTGATGGATTTTTGTCAGGTCCTTTTTTACGCACATGAATCACTGTAGAAAGTCCTACACTGTATGCATGAGACAACCCTGTTTATCAGCAGCCTCCTCCTACTGACAAAGAAGAAAGGAGTACTGCTCCGATTTGAAGGGAAAGCATGCGAGGGGGCAGTGATTTTTATACCTTCTGTTGGTGTAAAGCTTTTCTCCACTAAAAGTAACCCTTATATAAAAATAACCCATATTTTGGACCCAACCTGACCCAATCTCACCCTCCCCTCAGTTTGCTGGTGTGTGTATAAATATGTATAGTAAAATACACACATAGTATGTTTTTGAAAGATGAAATCACAGAGAGAAACTTAGCTCTCTATTCTGCTGAACTGTGCTGTAGACAGAGGCGGATGTCTGTAGATAAATGTAAAGATCCTGCAGTCAATTTTTTTATGGGTTTTTATTATTTTATTTTTTTTGTTTGTTTGTTTTTCATATTGTTTCTTCCTCTCTGGCTTTCCTCTTCAGTGACTTAGACCTCTATAGCTTTCTCCATGCACAGCAGAATGTTTTTTTTGTTCAACATTAGCAATATTTTTATGCATCTCTGTGAGACAGACACCCAGAAATGTTGGCTGCGGCACGTTAAAGTTTTTCTGAGACAGTTTTTAATGAGCATTCATTTAGCTAAGTTTAAATAGTTTACATGCCATTTCTGAGTGAAGTGAATGGACTGAGATGTGTTTGGTGTTACTATAGATGTGCCACTTGTCACTTGTGTTTTTTGGAAATTCCCCTATGACATTAAGCAGACGTGTTTCCACTGATTTTACTTTGGGATGTTTGAGACCAGAGTGCTGCCATTTTCACAGCGGCAGCTCATTCAGTTCACCTAAGTCTGAAATGAAGAGGTGGATGTGGTAAACTGAACTAAGAGAATCTGGAAATTGTCATTTAAATGTGCATTTTGGATTTAGCTGTGATGATTGAGATATTTAGCCTTGTAAATGATTAACTATGCTGTACAGTGCTTGCTGTTTGAGCTTGTGAAGACCAACAGCATGACAATTCTATAACAAATTTAAGTTACAACTCTGTTAGGCTATTTGTGAGACAATAACGGGAAATGAGCATGTCACTGAAAGACTTTTCCCTTCATACTATTTCTTCTGTCTGAACAGGTTTGTGTAACAGACTACTGCACACGCGGTATGAATTTATGGCAAGTCGCAGTGTTTGAAAATGATCAGAGCGACGTTGTACTTCGGTCACACCTGTGCAGCTCATTAAGGTGGATGTCTTGGTGATGAATCCCACTTCCCAACAGCAAGCTCTCGGTACATTTATAACTCATTGCTCTACCTTGTGTAGATTCCGTTGTCTTAAAGCCTCAAGTTTGTCATTTTACTGTTGTTTCTGTTCCAATGTGGACACTTTTACATTTGTAATGTATGCATTAGACATGTATAGGCAAGATGACCTCTCATAATATCAGACTAATAATATTAGTACCTTTTTTTTCTTTTTTTAAGTACCTTTGTATCGCTCACTTTTTCTCAGCATTATGTACAGCAACTATTCTAAACAGTAATTAAGTGCATTATTGTAATTATGTGTGTTGAGTTTGAATGGAGACATGTTAGGTGTGTTTTGTTTTTTTGTAAACACATTTGTTTAGCTTGTGTTGATCTTTATGACCTAAGGTTTGAACACGTGTTTTAAATGAGATCTGTACAGGCTCATTATTTGCCTTCAACCAGAGCTTTTGTCTGTGCTCTGGGCCTACGTTTTGCTCCAGTTGCTCTCCTGGGCTCCTCCAGGCTGATTTAAGCATCATTTTGCAGCTATGTTTTAACATATCGCTGTGATCCAGCGAGGCTTTCATCCTGGTGTCCTGGACATTGTACATGGGATGAGTTCATGAAGATTGTGGAGCTGCCAACCCCCCCCCCCCCCCAAAAAAAAAAAAAAGTCTGCTGTATCTGCCTGAGCACATTGCTGTTTTGACCGATCCTGACAGGACCACTCTGGCAAATATCTCCACAAATGAGCTGTTCGACTCAGTCTTTGGTCAGAAACTTGAATGTATCCGTGTACGAGCACACCAGCCGTAGAGTCTCCGCCATGTGCTCCCATTCTGCCAGACTCCAGGAATTTTATGTACCGATTTAAACACTGCAGTTGTCTTTTTTTTCTTTTTTTTTGCCTGTGTGCTGTACAGACTATTGATGCAAAAATCAACTCACATATTTTTTTCCTCTGAATCTTTCAGTATTGTAATATATTTAATATAAAATAAAACTTTCATCAACATCTGTCTATGATGACATTTCTATTAACTTCACAAATACATGAGCCTGTTATACAAACCCTGGTTACAAAGACTATTGATGCAGGGTGGAACCCTATGTTAGGTTATCAGACTGCACTGTAGCATCCCTGACATACAAATAAACATAAATATAATCTTAGTGAGCAGCTTTATGAACATTTTACTGCTCTAAAGAAAGATGGACCTTGCGTCAGTAGCTAAAAACCTGATCATGTTGAATGAGCAGAGCAACGTTCAACATGTAGCAACTGTGACTACAGCAAGTAAATCCGGGTCGTTCTCTGCAGACTGGCTGGCTCTGAAGGTTTCTGTTGCCACAGTGTCACAGATGGTCCTCTGAGGAAAGACATCTACACCCTCACAGTTCAACTACTTCACAGCATTTTTAGCAGAAAGTAAAACGTCATCTGTCACCATACTCCGCTGGTCCCACTTGAGTGTCTCACAAACGCTTGTGCATGTGGTAACTCAGTGCCTGCAGCTTTTCTTGATGGACGGCACTGGATTCCATGATGGTGTCTTCATCAAGAGACCGTCGGATGCAGCTCTTCAGATGGTCGATACCAAATCCGGTGATGACGGAAACAGGAACTATATGTCTGAAGGTCATTTGGTTCTTTGGTATCATGTCATCAGGCAGCAAGTCAAAAAACTCTGCGGTGGGTAAAGCAGCAGAAACAATGTCAAGACACACAAGTCTACAGTGTTACTGTCTAGTTAAAATACTATATACAACACAAAAGGTTACAATTCTTTGTTTTCTTGACTCCTTTTGGGCTCTTATTCCTGTCTTTATCATAATATCTACAAGGGTAACTACTGTCTGACTTTAAGTCTGTATCACACATCCACATCTTACAAACAGGAAACTACAAATACAACCTAAATACCTAAACACTAAGTATATTGGGCTGTTTTGTTTATTTTACGACAGGAAAAGGCCATTTTCTGAAATCAAATGAGAGACTTCCACCTGGCTGCAATGTAAAACTTGACTAGAAGATGGCATGATTTTTTTCTTAATACTGATTTTAAAATCAGCCAGCACATTAAGTATGATCTGACACTGGGGCTGGCCGATACAACAATCTCAAAATCAGACTGTGATTAAATTTACATCAACAGCTAGTGATGGTTTAATGAAGCCCGTGAATGTGTTGAGTCTTTCTAGTGTCATTAGTCAAGGCCCCATTTAATAGCTTATTTGGTAGTACTGACATCTACTGGTCATTTGATGTCCAGCAGTCCACCTGTCAATATGTAGGTAGACATGTAAACACAATGATGCAACTGTATTGTAAATCTATAAATATATTAAAATATATGAATAAAGTAATATATTTCTATCTATCTATCTATCTATCTATCTATCTATCTATCTATTCAGCAGATTAAATTTAAATCTTATCTTATTAGAATGTATCATAGAAATAGTCCCAAATATTTTGCTTCCGTCAGTGCTGCATGTCTTGTATCACCTCACTGTCACCTGGAATTACGCAGAGGATTTCTTGCATATTCGGAGGCTTTTTCAGCAGCCTGAATCACACGAGACACTCGCGTGGATCAGGGAAAACGGGGCCTCATTGGTCTTTGGTCACATGATGTTCAGGAAAATAATACGGACTTCAGGCTTCATTTGGACACGCCCCCTTTACTTGATACAGTCTTTAGGGCTTTTGTGTCTGACGTAACATCACTATCAACAGCAGTTGCCTATACATCACTACATGCTCACCACTTGATATTGTTGACTTGGAAGGGAAAAAAAACCTTTGTGCTTATGTTCACTGGATTAGAGAAGTAATGTTGGGATTGGTTTTAGAAAAATTTGGTGTACAGTACAGGGATCGGAGGATAAATATTTCAAAGCACGGTCTCATTTCATATCTCATACTAGGGGTTTGGCTAACCCATCATCTTTACTTGCTGTCTATTTGTCTATGTCTATCCCCCAGCACACTGGTCTCAGTGTGAGGTTAACTTTGTGACATCAGAGATGTTTAGACAGAGTTTTTCTTACATGTTATATCTGTAAAAAATAATTACCTAATGCACAAGAGTCAAAAACACCCAATTCACCTTGTGGGTTTTGAAGTTGTTCTTTCAACTCTGCTAGTTTGTCCTCAGCATCAGGCAGGTCCATCTTATTCGCCACTAGTAATGCGGGCTTTGTCACCAGCTCCTCTTTATATAGCTCCAACTCCTTCATGAAGGTGAGGAGGATCAATGAGGAGGTAAAAGGAATGGTGAGGAGAAAAAGTCAAGCATGACACTGAATGCCTCAACATTTATAAAGAATGTGACATTTCTAATAAAACAGCTCAACAGAAATATTCTGCAGCATCATACTGACCTTAGTAAGAAGTTGCACAGCTTCAAAGGCCGACCTAAACGGTGTTTTACTTGCCAGCTGGAAACCACAAACGTCCACCTACAGTTAAACAAAACACAATCAAACTGAACTCATTTATCAAAGGTTGTTTCTGAGCTGATTACACTGATCATACACAGACATAATGAAGTGTCACATCTGAGTTTTCTGCTTCTACACACCACAAATAACAGCTGCTTAGTCCTCTCTACATGCTTTAGGAACTTGTGGCCCATGCCTTTGTTAAGGTGAGCTCCCTCAATTAACCCTGGGAGATCAGCAACAGAAATCTACCAAGAGAAGAAAAAAAAAAGTTAACAAAGAGACCCTGCTAAAAAGCAATATACAGTGCAATAGACACTAATATGGATTTAACCATTTAACCTGTTTGTAGTCTGGATACATCAGTTTGCCAATCTCAGGCCTCATAGTTGTGACTGTAAAATTCAAAGCAAGACTTAAGAAATAGAGGAAAATGATCAGTGTTATCAAACTCATGTGCATTTTTACATTCTTACATGCATAGCTGGCAATCTGTGGTGTGGCATTAGACAGGGCTGTTAGGAGAGATGACTTTCCTGCATTTGGGAACCTGATGTGAAATCAGAATAAAACAATCAAACACTCAAGTGAATTTAGATGTTGAAATCAGCTTGTTTGTGAGGTTTTCTGCCCTCACCCCACAAGGCCCAGGTCGGCGATAAGTTTCAGGTCCAGCCTGATGTGTTTAGCCTGGCCTGTCCTGGGCTGGAAATCGGAGTAGAAAGAACCTCCAGATCCTCCTTTTGCCACCATCACACGATCACCCTCAACATTCAGCTCACCTTAGACAATAAGGATTGAGAAAATATGGTTTCCAGTGACACAAGGGAAAACATTAACATAATACACAATGCCAAATTAGTGTTTTTTTGTGTTTTTTCCCCCCCACAAACCAAGTATTCTGCCATCATCAGTGGTGACTGTGATACCAACAGGAGCAAAGACCTGCTTGTCCTCCCCTTTCTCTCCCTTCAGAGCTCGCACACTGTTGAAGAGAATAAAAAAAAAAATACTGACTAGTGGACTTCAATAAATGTTTAAAGTCAAAGTTGCGTTTAAGGACACCAACCTGCTGTTGCTTCCTGTTCCACCAATGAAACGTTTGTGTGGGTATTTGTCCTTGATCTTCTTCAAATTCATGTTCTTTGTCGCCACCACCCAGACATCTCCCCCATTCCCTCCTTGTCCCCCAAGACGGGGCAAACCCATGCCACCGCTGCCTCCCCGGACAAACAGGCGGAGGTTGTCCACAAAGTTTCCATACTGTAAAACAGGCCAAAGCACATTTGACTTGGATAACATCCAAGAAATGCATTCAAGTACTGTTTGGTAGGACACCGCTGAGCCCTTTTAGGCATGCAAATGTAAATTTAAAGACAGTACTGGATGGCAATAAGCAAAGAGGGGGATGCTTACCTGGTGTTTGATAAAAGTTCCTACACCTGTCATGATTTTATAAACTACTTATCATTACACGCTCATATAGCCGTTTTACTAAGGGATGGACTAAAACCTGTAAGTCCACAAACTGTCGCCAGAAACTACACCATCATACTGAAATGTTATAAGTTAATTCCACATTTATTGTTCTGATATTTTGATTCTGTAATCAAATATATTATCTGTTCATTAGTTGCCTGCGTTGCTGTCTTGTCTGCCATCTGATTGCCAGTTATTCCATAATGTGTTGGTGGTATCCACACAAATGCAATGATTAACGCCATCATGTTTGTTTGGTATACTGTTTGTAGACTTTTCTTCAGGATGTCTGGTCTACTTTCTGAGTGATTGTGCTGTAAACTCGTTAATAACGAACTGGAATCTGAACAAACTAGTAATGTTAATGGTCCTAATAATTTCCCCCGTGTACACAGACCATCAGGAGTCCTTTTCTCGAAACCACAATAGCTACATCAACTCGATTGTCAGTATGCTTTTAGATATGAAGCTAGCTTAGCGGTACACTGACAGCTAGCCTTCAAGCTAATGTCAAATCTTGTTATACCATACTGCACAATAATTTCTCTTCATAGTGCAGGTCTACTGGGGTACTTACCTTCCGAAAAGAAATCCTACTGATGTGGACCATTTTCAGTGGCGTTTATGACCACTTTATTGTTTAAGCTAGATGCTAGCAGCCATGCTTTAGCATGACGGCCCGGAAGTGGTATGTTCTCTCTGTTCATTGGACAATGAGGTGAAGGGCAGCTGTCATGGGCGAATGGGACCAGCGCCGCTCTCCCAGGCAAAACATGAGTGTTGTTTAATCCTTGACTTTTTCAGAGAACAGGGTATAAGAGCCGCCAGGCTTTATCAGTTACTTACAGGTCCTAAATATAAATTGGACTTTTGTTTTACTTTTGTGTTGTCATAGTACTGCCTGGCTTAAGAAAAAGAAACTGTGTTTTATATTGCTCAGTCTTTAATGTACTTGTAAAGACATGTTATAAAACAATTACTGTACAGTTATTACTACTACTGTCGGTTCCGTCAACACCATAAAATTAACCCCTTTTTTCTGGCTCTACAACAGAGTTCTGGCCAGTCCCAGGAAAACACTTTTTTCTTGTGCACTGTGCAATTTTATTCCCACCATGCCGCTCCTTAACCTGGCTAAGAAAGCACAAGGTTATTACTTTATTATGGATAGAAATATCTGGCCAATTGACCAAGAGAAAAAGGAAATGCAGCAAAGAGTAAGTATTCATGGCAGGAGGAAAAACATTAATTGCTTTGTAGTGGCATTTATGGAAAAAGCAGCTCAGAGGAAACCAATTATTAACAAGTCTGACTGCAGAAAAACATTCCTAACCTGTGTCAGCTGTGGTCTGACGACATTATTGTTCAATTTAATAACCTAAGAATGCAATATAAATTCAATTATGCTTACTTGACTTCAGAAGACAATTTTCTTTAAGATTAAATCAGTAATGGCATATTGTTAAAACAACTGAAAAATAATAAGACATGCAATGCAAGGCAAAAGAACCTAATAAAGTCTTATATGCAAAGTGTTTGGATAGAGATTTTGAAGTTGTTACAGTCATATAAAAGTAAGTAGGAGCTAAACCTAAGCCAACATGAAGGGGCACTTGTGGAAAACTGTATGTATTCTAATGGGTAGCAGGAGGACGCTGCTTATTAACTGCATTTTATCACACTATTCATCAGTAAAGGTGGTCTATAAAGACAAAAGTTTTGTTAATTTGCTGGTCTGGTGGATACAGGATTCAGCACAATGCTAAGGAAGAAATTCATCAGCAGTGACCTTAAAAACAATTGTTGCTGCTCATCGGTCTGGGGAGACTTATGAGGCCATTTCCAAACAATTTGGAGTCCTCAATTTGACATTGAGAAAGATTTTCCACTACTGAAAAACATTCAGTACAATGACCAATCTTACAAGGATTGGACCCAGCACAACAAACTGTATCATTCCTGCAAGATGAACCCATGGTTATAATTCCTGGTACAGTCCAGTCCGTCTCTCAGCTTCACAACTGCAATGGTCCTCAAGCAGGTCTATCAGTGTGCATTGGTAAAACCAGATAGTTTAAAACACAGCAGCACCTTAACCCAAACAAAAAAGAAGAAAAAAAAAAAAAAAAAAACACAACCCCCTCTTTACTCCATTAACTTTACTGGCTAACCACGGCTGCCTTAATCAAATTCATGTCACTGGTGCTACAGAGGGATGTCTTAATATGACAACATAATAGTGGAGTATACTCCTTTTGGGCCACAGCTTCCTCTCAGGAACGACATATACTACCATCCCAACAAACAAGCCAGTCTCAATACAATAAGTTATCATTTGTGGTTGCATAATAGTGGAATAAACTACCAAATGCCAAAACTTGTGGTGTTCCTATTTTCTTCTTCTTTTATTTTTATTATTTAGTTTTATGCATTGCAGAACCAGGTTTTTTTCTTTTTAAACATGTCTGTGAACAACCTACATCTGTGCATATCTTAGAAATGAAGGTGCTTGTCCTCTTTAAGCCTACTTAGTACGGTGTCGGTGGCGCTGTGAGGATGCTGAGATGCTCTCATCTCTTTCCGTGAACGCGCTCACGCCTACCGGTGCACGTGAGATGCTCATGTGACGACAAAAACAGACGCAGGACCCGGTTTATCTCTTTTACACTCTGCTATCAAGACATAGAGAAGATATACCCATTAGTCGAAACTTACAGGCTGATCAGACCTGAAAACCCGAGTTTGCTTGGATTTAACCTCACCGAGGTGAGTGTGTATGCATGTGTAAGGATCACAGAGAGAGGTTGGCTTATTATCTCATTCAAGACCCCAGACAGTTGGATAGGTCCTCCCACCGGTGTCTGCCTATTTATACGGTTAGAAACACTGCCGTGGGTCGTGATAGCAGAACGCGACTGGGAGACCGACAAAAATCACAAACGGTAAGCGCTCCTGTTCCTGGCTGAGTATTGCGGATGTCCGTGAATTCGAGTTTGACCTAAATTATGCAATGGTGGTAACGTAGCGGCTGTCGCATGTGCTCCTTGGACGTAAACTGTGCCCATTCATGAGTAGAAATTATGAATCCAGTAAGGGTCTGGGAGGATGCTGGGTATGATGGGGAAGCTCTGCACCATTCACTTCATAGCACAAGGTGCGGCGATTTCCACACACTCCTGGATTGAAACTAATTTTGTAACTGACCTGAAAGCCGCTCTTTGCAAATGATCTAAGTTGCAAAGATGAGGATGTAATAGGCCTACCAGGATAACATGCACCTCTCATAAAACCAAAATTATACGGAAAACATTATAATTCTACAGTCTAAACAAATCATAAGAATTTAAATGTCCATTTCATTTGTTTTTACGCAGAAAGCCAACAACTTATGCTCAGTGT
Organism: Melanotaenia boesemani; assembly: GCF_017639745.1. NCBI lineage: Eukaryota > Metazoa > Chordata > Actinopteri > Atheriniformes > Melanotaeniidae > Melanotaenia > Melanotaenia boesemani. The sequence continues at coordinate 18,882,529 of NC_055687.1, read as the reverse complement.
TAAAAGTATTACTACCATGAAAAAAAAAAGAAAAAAAAAAAAGCCAATTCACGTCTTGGATTCGGGCCCAATAGCAGTGGATGTAGACAAATGTGTGTTGATTGTCTTACTTTTAAACTTTGATTGCATTTAAAATTCGTATTAGGAAAGGCCAGTTTCAGTTAGGCCTTTTTCCAAGAGGATTTTGAAGGTAGCTGCGATGCATGAAGTACAAAGAATATCTTCATTAAGTTAAAAACTTTGTCTTTATAATATAAAAAAAATGACAAAAGTATTGTGGGATGTGGAAATGGTACATGATGCACACAGAATCGTTGTTGCATCATGTTGCATTTGATTCAGCTGTAACAAACCTACTCAGGCTGAAAGATAAAAGCTATAGGGCTTTACTTTGCAAGTCCAAAAGGGCTATTAACAGTCTCTAAAACAAATGGAGTGTAGCCCATATACTACTGTGTGATGCAATAATTTAATTCAGTTTGAAAAAGAGAGCATAGTAAGCAGTTAAAAGCTCCTTTAGCAAGTAAACTCAAATAATCAAAGTCATGGTCAACATCCTGGTGTTACAGCAGCTGTATAATCAGATTTCATTTTATTATTATGTTTTATGTTATTGGTTGGAAAAAGCTGAATAAATAAAACTGGAAATCTACAGGAAGCCTACTAGCCTCCAGTCAAAGAAGTGCAAAACAAAAATCAACAAAAAGATTAATAAATCTTTTACAACCACTGTGGGGGCTTTCAAACTCGACAACTAGCATGCAAACACCAGTATCAGTCTGCCAACAAGGGGCATGATGCACTCCAAACAGGGCAAGCAATGTGTGGAATCCCATTGCTTTGACTGAAAAAGGTAAACAAGCCAACAATACAGACAACTGGTGGGCTCACAGGTCAGACAAGAGAAGGGAGGGTTGGGGTTGAGGGGGCATTTGAAGTTAATCATACTGTTTATAGCAGATAGACATAAGTTTTAAATGAAATGAGCCAGAGTTTGGGATGTAAGACAAAGGTGGGCAGTGTTTTGGTTTTAAAAAGTGGGGCAACTGGGCATGGTGTACTTCAGCCAACGGACATTGTTTTGGCGGGAGTCTGTATGTATGTGTGTTGGGGCAGTGGTTGTGGGTATGAGAGGAGCAGGAGCTCTAATGGTTTAGTCTGTCAGCAAGCCAGAAACACATTCTCACCGTGCTGCCATTGAAAGGGGCGGCAAAGACATAAACAGGCCCAGTGGGATTAGGGCCCACTCGGAGGAGTGATCAGGGGGGATTTGCTGCCCGGCGGGCACACAATGGCAATGTCACGTAACACACAAAACGCACTCTACACATGCTCTACGGCAACATTTCACAACAAGTCCAAGCCTACATAAATCTCATTAGAACTCCCTTTTGTTAGGGAAGCGGCACTGGGGTTAACAGCGGCTAGCCTCGCCGCGGGCGAGTGTCATGGGACAGGGTGAGTGGACGTCAGCAGGACAACAGTGAGAAAACACAGGGGCATGCCGTGTTGTGGCGGGGTGTTTCCACGTGTCTGGAGCCCCAGACAGACAGGGAGGGTCATGGCTGTGTGTGGAAGCACAATAACAGGATGAATAAAGGTTTTTTTTTCTCCCTCAGTGTGTATGTTTCTGAGTCAGCTGATGATGGTGGATGGAGACAGGAGCTAAGCTAACATGAGACAACAACACTGGCAGACACAAAGACAGTAGGCCGGTTTGAACCTGTTCAAATAATCTGACCCAGAAACATGGAGACAGTGGAGGGACAAAGCACAAATGAGATTTTGCTTTTAGCTGGATTTTGAATAGACAGCTACAGAAAAGTCTGGAATTTTCTTCACATTCCCATTGTTTTCCTCCTTAGTGCTGGCTTTGGCCCAGGCTGCAGCCATGCCTCTTCTGGAAGAGACGACTCTGCCACAAGCACACCCACCTACTCTTCCCGTGGTCATCATAGGTAAACTTAAAACCCTGATTGTTGCTATTTAATGGTTCCACGATGTTCCTCCAACCTGGCTATAATTAATTAATTTAAATACACACTGTTAAATGTAACAGCTATCATATAATGCCCACATTGTGATGTTAAGCACAGATTGCTGAACAGATAACTCTCTTTTCTGTGCACTGATTGTTTTTACTGCTTGCTGCACAGAAAATTTCCCCCATGGGATAATAAAGATTCCGTGAATCCCCTTGAACCTAATCTGTTCTTTTCCACACCTGGATTTCTTTTTAGGTAATGGGCCATCAGGTATTTGTCTCTCCTACCTGCTAAGTGGATACAAACCTTACTTAGACACAGCGACCGTTCACCCAAACCCAATACTGTACAGGAAACTGCAGGAGACCAAGCATCTCCCCATCACTGAGCAGGTAAATGAACCTACAAGACCTTGCTTATCCAAACATGACACTCAGGTGTGCAGCAACAGAGACTGCTTTTTGCAGGATTTGGAATACCTGAGTGAAGGTCTAGAGGGGAGGTCGAGGAACCCTGTGGCTGTGCTTTTTGACACACTGCTGCATCCCAATGCTGACTTTGGCTACGAGTTCCCTCCTGTTGTTCAGTGGAGGAGAGACAAACAGCAACACATCCCACATCTGGTTCTGGGAAGGGCAACACCTGGCGGTGCTTGGCATGTAAGCTGCACTGTTTACTTTGCAACATATTTTTTGTCAACCAATTTGTTCTATGACATTTTCTTCTCCCATGTCCTCAGGTGATGGAGGGCTCCATGCTGACTATTAGTCTTGGCATCTGGATGGAGCTTCCTGGTGTTAACTACAGAGACTTGACCAATGGGAAACGCAGGTAAAGATAGGCTGACAGAGGAGGAGCCTCAAGGCTCATTTTAATTTTGTATGATTGTTTTTCCATCATCTGTGTTTTTTCTCTAGGGATGTGACCAGTGACAGAGCCACTCCAGAGGAGATCTCATCTTATTACCGTAACTATGTGAAGCTAAAAGGTCTCCAAAAGAATTTTGTTGACAACACCTACGTGACCTCTGTCCAGAAACTCTGCCGGGGGCAAGAGGTAGAAGGTCTGGAAAATGGGCACACTGATGGCAGAGATGGAGGGGTGGAAGATGGTGGGAATAAGGGCTTTGAGGGAAATGGAGAGGAGTGTGTAAACAGTGGAGGAGGTGGGGCTGTCTGGGAAGTGAGGGGATATCAGCGGGTGCAGAATGACACTCATGTCCCCTTCTCTCTGTTTGCTGAAAATGTAGTCCTGGCCACTGGTGCGTCTGATTCGCCGGTTCGATTAGGGGTAGAGGGGGAGGATCTACCTTTTGTATTCCAAAGCATCTCAGACCTGGGCTTGGCTGTAAGCCAGAGAAAACTGGATATGAACTCTGATCCGGTTCTAATTGTAGGTGCTGGTTTAAGCGCTGCTGATGCAGTTCTGTGCGCTTGTGACAGCAACATTAGAGTGCTACATGTTTTTCGCAAGAGCGTAGACAACCAAGACCTCATCTTTAAGCAGTTGCCCAAGACCTTGTACCCAGAATACCACAAAGTCTACAACATGATGTGCTCTCAGACCTACACAAATGTTTCTCCCCCTCCTGCTCCTAACAGACCCCAGGCAGTTAGCATTGCCTCTTCAGTGTGTGCCAAGATGTGCCCTAAACCCCAGCTTGCAGCAGGTAACATGGCTGGAGGTGCCAGTGTCAGCCTCTTTCCCGACTACACCAGTTTCCCTGAACACTGCGTTGTGTCCTTCCAGTCTGACATGAAGTGCTTGCTGCAGGGTAACAACTCCCTAAAGGCATTCAAGATTTCCATGGCCCTGGTGTTGATCGGAACCAACCCGAACCTGTTTTTCTTGAAGGGTCAGGGCCAGTACCTGGGTCAGGATCCAACAAGACCCATCTCCTGCAAGCAAAACCCCATAGACATCAACCCCTACACTTTTGAGTGCACCAAGGAGCCAGGGTTATTTGCCATGGGCCCACTCGTGGGAGACAACTTTGTTCGTTTTTTGAAGGGTGGCGCTCTAGGCATCGCCTCCTGTCTGCTGAAGAGACTCAAGAAGAGAGAAAAGCTCATCAGCAATGGAGGGAACATCTTCATTTGAAAACACCAAGAAAAAAAGAACAACAGTCTGGCCTTAGGGCACAGATTTAAACCCTTTTCACCACAGTGGGGAAAAATAAGAAAACAAGTTCTAATATACTTTCATCTGAATGCAGTGTTTTGTCATCTTAATAAGACATCTTGCAGGTTTTTGAGACCAAAAAGACAATGGATGTACACTAATTAGTTTCTAATGAAACAAACGACAGCTTTTAAAGAGTAATGTCTGGCTTCATATGAAGTCTCCATATGTCCAAGCTTCCATGTGCCAATATTTTACAGTCAATCTCTAACCTCATTACAGAACTGGACCTTATTTTCATCAGGGTTATTTATTCATTCACCGTGTGTCTTCAATCCATCTACTAACAATATTAAGTAGCTTTAGGCCTTCTTCAGCTTAGTTTTATAGATGCAACAACCCAAAAAAAAAGAACATAAAAACATTTCTAACCACACAACTCAAAAGCTGCAGACGTGTAAGCGATGACGGCTACTAAAAGGCTTTCTTTGCAAATATAATCAACTGCTAATCTGATTGTTTTCTTCCAATTAATTGTCAATTTTACCATTTGGATTCAAATATCAAGGCAAAAGCTATGGACATTAAAGGTAGTTTATTTTCTTGCAGTGAGAAAATCTTTAGATAAGCTGGCGATCAGCAATGGTTTGATGTAAACTAAGCGATCTGAAACAAAAGCTTTAACTCAATAATCAATGCTTTAAATTTATTTATACTATAATAATAAATGCAGACAATATAAAGATGTGCAGTGACCAAAGCAGAGTCTGAATGCAATGGGATTTATAGAAAATACATTAAAACAATAAACATGTGCACAACTCTTAAACTTTTGTCTTTGCAAATAATTACCAATTACTCATTGCACAGAAAAAGAAACGAACAATCTAGATGTTAACAATGAGCACTAATTTTAGACAGAATCAGTGCCAGCTCAGATAAATCTAAACCCACATAAACAGACTCGACAATGAGGTTTTAAATACATGAAAAAATGAAAAACCAAAACAATGAAATGAATTGAAAACCAAAACAAAATACCATTTCAATGAACCATGCAGTCTTTTCTTTTTTCCTTTGTTTTAAATCAACATAGATCTTAGTAACATAACAAAATTTTATCATCTAACATCTATTTATGCTGAACTTTCGTTGCAGTCATGTAATAAGTTTTTACTAACAAAGTGAAGCATATGTAATCTTGTTTTTGTTTTTTTAGATGCATCAAATCGGCCAAACATTCACAGGTGATTTTGCAAGTCTGACTCGCAGAACTCTTTGTGTGTCTTCATGCCCAGTTCTACTCATGTATCTCTGTTATCTGCCATGTTTAAAACAACTGAACCGTAAACAGCCACAACTTGGGAAGGTGGCAAAGCTGACATCACAATCCATTTTCCCGTTCCACTTTTCCTCCCTTCAGCTTTATAATCAGTATCTTTAACTCAGTGATGCTACACTCATTATTTTCTGTGTGCCGCTCACACACAGCTCATGTTATGTTTATTGTGATTTGACATTTCTATCTTATTTTGCCAGCTTCAACATTATATGAGCCAGAGATGTGGATATGCATTATTAAATAACATGTTGTGTAGTCCTGACTTTTTTCCACTAACAAAATACTTTTATTCATTACTGTTTAGATTTTGGTCATCATATAAAGTTAGAATATTAAACATATGTCTGCAGGCATGAACCATTGCCTGGAAGCATGCTAAAAGTCCTACAAGGAGAGATATGAGATGCATTAGATTGGTGAACTGTAAAGGGGGATGGCATGACTCAAAAGTGGGACTTTTTAATTATGTTTAATTTACTTAAAGAAAAAAAGAAAAAAAAAACAAGGTGTGGAATCCTGTTGAGAAATACTGCTTCAATAGCATGATTTTCATTTGTCCTCAGCATTTTAGTAAAGATATGAATGGATTTTAGTAAGCAAGTAGTTAAATCTTAAGCTGAATAATTCCATTGCAAATTAGGGAAAAAAGGCATTTAAAGCCAGTCTCCTGACTCCCTTGGCCACCCTGTAGCCCATGAAAAAAGCTATTTTATTTTACTGCACAACTGACGCTGAATGCTAACTTGTTAACTCTGAACTTGGACACGGCACCTTCTGTGAATATGAAGGGGCGGGTGAGCTTCAACTATCTGTTTATATATATAGTATAAAAAGGCCAAGAGATATTTGGCATGATTACTTCTTATCTGAACAGGAAAAGTGCCTGAAGGGTTGACTCACTGAAGATTGATAGAAGAAATAGTGATGCTTGAATCCCACATTGGTCTGTAATTCTACTGAAAACAGGGAACATACTGGGTGTTGACTTCAACCTAAATGAATAGCTGCTTTGACCATGTAGAGTTTTAAAACTCTCTTGTACAACTGAAAAGTTTATAATGTTTTGTATGGTATATTTTTTATTAACAACAAATAAAATCTTTGAGAAAAATCTCTGAACACAAGATTGTTCTGTTACATTGCAAGCTGTCAGTGGCTCCGTTAGAGAAGAGTAGGAATATATTTATAGGAAGAACAGCAAATCAAAGCATTATAGCCGAAATGCACAAATCAGAGAAATGTAACGGGTTATTTCTAGTCCTTTCAAACAGGGTTTCACATACGTCCTGTGAGATGAATTCACTCTGGAGGATGTCAAGATGAAGGCATTTCATCTTCTCTTGGTTTGTTTGGTAGGGTTGTACCTAACGACACACACACACACAAAGAAAAGAGTGCATGTCAAACATCTGTCTACGTCAGGTTGGGCTTTTAACATTCCTCGTGGATCACTCCTCAGTGTCATCAGAGGCATTTTGAATCAATAAAATCAGCCCAAATGAAGCACTGTAAAACACAGACAATGTTTGAACAGCTTAAAGCAAACAAGCTTCCTATAAACCGTGTCTGGAAAGTTCCCTCCCCCCCACCAAAAAAAGAGAAAAGAAATACTGGACTGTTTTCTTAGAAGCAGAGTCTGTTCCCCATGACTGGCTGAGCATGACTTAGTGATCAAACAGCTCAGCCCTGACACACGCAAAATTGATCTCAGACCGTCTCTTTTCTGCTTAGTCAAAGAAAACACAGCAGCGCCAGCTTACATCACCTCTGTTGCTCTAGCAACCACTGTGACGAAAGAATGAATTTATTCTGAATGGTTAGGCTGAAATTACAGTGGTCGCTTATCCTCAATTCTCAGTTAATGATGTTGTAAGCATCCAACAGACAAGGACGAAAAGACAAAATCGCAGTTTTCAAAATATATCTACAGTACAGATGCTCAGCCTTTTATTAGAAGAACGATTCATAAGGACAACAGGCAATACTCTTGACAGCTGGAAACAGCTTGAAATCTCTACTGCTAAATGACGTCCAGCTTCTCACCTAAACAGGTCATCTCCTATTGACTCGTCCCGCCTGTTTTGACGCTCCTCCTGAAACATATATAAGTTAGACTCACAGATCAATGACTTTGAAAGAATATTCAAGAAATAGGAGGTGTGACAGAACCTCAGCAGCATTTTGCAACCATTCATCCATATCTGAGTTTTTGCCCCTGTTGTGAACCAGCAGATCAGATCCTCTGATGACGGGTGGGAAACCTTCTGCACCTGGAACGCGTTTCTGTCATGCATGAACAGAGAAATTATAAGCTGAACTTGTCACAAAAAAAATTGGTCATTTATCACACAAATAATAGAAATTTACTGCTTTGGAGTAAAAATATCCATATCCATGTGTGGGTACTGATGGCCTTAGAATCCTGTTTTTAGGTCTTGATCATGCCCCTAAGTGGCTCAGAATGTTTTTTTTTTCTTCTAAACTTTATTAATGAATGAGGCATATTTCTTTTAAAAAACTTGATTGGAAATCAGTATCAGTTAAAAGGTAGAGTATGATATTTGTTTGCATTTGCATGAGAACCAAGTGTTTACACTGTCGGCCGTCTGACCTTGCGGAAACATTTGAAGTTCTTGACGTGTCTGTTCTCCTGCACTTGTTTTGGTTTGATTTTATGAGGAGCTGAAACTGTGAGAGATCTAAACTCCACCAACACCAGCTTATTAGGGAGGCCTTCGTCAATTACTGACTCCTGAAAAAAACCCAACAAAAAACAAACAACTGACTTTAGATTTTTAAAACAAAATAGTTGGGACATTTTAATTAAATATGCTTTAATGTTTAATAAAAACTTTTTTTTATTATCATTCTAAATAACATTTAAACCTTTTCGGTAAACAGGGTGTACATGTGTTCTTGCGCCAAAGTTCTAACGTGAAAGATAAAAGTGAAACTTTAGCTGATTCTCTGAAACTGGCTTTTCCGTTTGACAAACGGTGCCAGTCTGTCTAAAATAATCAATGTATTCATAGCATCTAGTCTGCCCTGAGCTTTTTGATTTATAAAATCAATATAGCTAGAAATGAAGTAAAATGAGACAACAGTGACTTTTTCATTTACCTGAACCTCCTGCTTGACCACAACTGGTTTCACAGAGGTCTTTGTCTCGTCTTTTTCCTGGCAAAGATCTACTTCCAGTAGCTCCACATCCTGTGAGAGATGAAGAAGTGAAGACAGCTATGATGGGGAAGCTACGTTAGATCTAAATCTTATACAAGCCTTTGTTTTTATCCAAGCGACACACTGAAGTATAAATTAAAGCATACTCGATTGTTAAAAATAAACCTCCTTTCCTCACCTCAATGAAAGATGCCTGGTCATCTTCAACAGCCTTCATGTTCTTACTTGTACTGGCAAAAGGCATCTCAGGAGGTTTGTTTGACTCGTTATTTGTTGTCATGAAGTCTGCTGGATGAAGCTGCTTCGTCTTAACAGAGACAACAGGTGGTCCTGATTGCGTGCTGAGATTCTTGCTGAAACTTGATTCCTTTTTCAAGGCCAGTTTCGGCCTTTCTTGGCTAATCACTTTTTCTTCTTGGTAGACCCGCTGCCTCTTGCTTGAGGATGAAGAGACGATACTATGCAAGTCTTGTTTTTGTTTACTTGAACTGTGCATCGTTAGCTCCTCTTGCTGGCCTTGGTTACTTGAAGGTTTCTCATCAAAGTCGTGCATATCCTCAGACATAATATACTCCAGTTCTTCTATCTTTATCTCTTCTTCTATCTCCTTCCTCTTTCTACTCTGTGGTTCCTCTGAAGGGGCCTCTGATCGTCCTACAAACAAATCAGCCGGAGACTCGAGTGGAGTCTGGGACACAGTTTGAGGGCCGCGGAGAGAAAGCGGAGGCACTTCTTTGGGTTTGGTTTCTGTGTTCGATGCCTGAACAGTGATGGATGATTCTGGTGTTGGTCGCTTGGGTTCGGACATGACAGCTGAAAGCTGATCCTCCAAAGGTCTGAATGAAAAGCAGAGAGCTGGGTGAGTACACACACTTATCAAGACATATTTTAATTAAATAATACTATATTAGATGTATTCCAGTAGCACAAAATATTCCTAAGTAAATGCAGAAACTACACAGTATGACAAAACCAAACATATTCCTATCACATGCTATATATCTTTTTAGCATGTTACAAAATCATTAGTATGTTTTAAAAATGTACAAAACACTGTTTTTTAGCTGTAAACTAAATGATATAACTATACTGTGGTGCATCAACGCTGGTATTAACCCATTCAGATCGGATGCTATGTTTGGACCTTTTATCTTTCAAGACTGATGCAGCAAGAGTGTTATTTTTTTATTTATTTATTATTATTATTATTTATTATTTTAAATTACTTTATTATTGAAAAAAAGGCACAAACAACTGTAATAGAAAATGAAAAAGAAAACAATACAAAATCAGTAATTACATAAAAACAAAAGAAGCAACTTTTCAAATAGTTTTTAATTCATATTTCAAGATTTTTTTGGAGGCTAAGAAATCAAACATTAAATTAGACAGACTAAAATTTCCCAGAAAGCTCTCAGGTTTTAGAATGATTTTTTTCTTAAACACGTAAATTATAACATCTGGGTTTTTTTTCATCATGAATAAATGAATGATTAAATCAGATAAGATGTATGTGGATGACAGCCCCTGCCATAATGCTGTAATATGAAGAGCAGTGGTTCACTCCTCACAGAAAACCCCTGGTTCTCGTTTTCTAAATGCTTTATTTTCCTCAAGTTAATAAAACGTAAGACCAAGTCTGTTTAAGTTGTTGCTGCTTTAGGCTATTTTTATTTATCAGCATCCTGGTATGAAAACAATGGTAAACAACCAGAATCTTACCTTTTCTTGTGGACAGGCTGAAAGAAATTGGTCAGAGTTGATTGTTTTTGCGGGGAAGTTTGTGCAGAGATTTTAGCTTTCTGAGGAGATTGTTTATAAAGGGATGTCTTTGTGCCACCATTGGTCTTGGGTGTAGATGGCTGGGATCTAACATAAGTACCTCCTCCACCTGAAACCACACAAATATTAATTTTAAAGGATATTTGTAACAATTCAAGAAAAAGTATTGCATGCAGCAGGATAGAAAACATCTCATACATGTTCTACAGAATATTGGTTACCAATGATTGCTATAAAATAACCTGTGTGGATCAGATTGTTTCATCTCATCATGC